>NC_056733.1:205309743-205609743 GCF_019279795.1 Protopterus annectens
AATTACTTTTGTTTACCCCCTTCTACAGTTTCTGTTTCTCTTGGTGCTTTGGGTACATATAGGTTCATAGGCTGGCCCTAGGGTCTATGCAAGCCTAGCCATAACAATTCCCAATTCCCTGGATATTTCTTCCCACAACATTTATTTCTCTGGGCCCCTGTCTAGACTGACATGATCCCCGGGGTGAATTTCCTATCTCCCATCCAATCATCAAGGCTCCTTTTGAAGAGGGCCAATGAGGCATTCTGCTTGACATGTATGGGCAGTCTATTCCAGAGTATGGGGAGTTTCTGGGTCAGGAACCTATCCCTCCAGCATGTTTTGTTCATTGTGATGACAAGGTTTAGATCCCTGGAGCGTGTGGCTCTGAGGGATTGAGATTTCTTTAAGTGGAGCATGTCCAACAGCTCTGGGTTTAACATGGCCTTGTATGTTAAGCAGAGATCGCCTCTGAGTAGACGATATTCCACAGAGTATAGCTGGAGTTTTTTTTTTTTAGACGGTCAGCATATGGCATCTGCTTTAGGCCTGTGATTCTTTTAGTGAGGTATTTCTGTGGCCTTTCCAGCTGTTGCAGATGTCTTGTGAGGTACATACCAAACGGGGCATTATACTCTATAATGGGTCTAATGAGGGATGAGTACAGTGGGACAGTGACCTCCTTTTTTCTGGATGAAAAGCCCTTAGTGATGAGGTGCGCCACATAGAAGGATTTCCTGACTGTTGTGGCGATGTGGTTATCGAAAGTGAGACCACTGTCCACCTGTGTCCCTAAGTCTCTCATCACACTTTCGATGTTTAGTGTCCTGCCACCTGTGTGGTAATTCATGGGTACATGTTTTTTTCCAAAGGGGATAACTATACATTTCTTGGCATTAAGTTTGAGCCCATGGCTCTGGCACCAGGCATCTGTTTCTGTAAGGCCTTTTTGTAGGATATTCACATCCTTTGGGGATTCAATAATGGCTCCCAGTTTGCAGTCATCTGCAAACCTTGTTAGCCAGAGTCCCTTAGTGTTGGCCTGTGCATCAGAGAAGTAGATGCCAAACAAGAGTGGTCCCAGGACTGAACCCTGAGGTACTCCACTTGTCACTTGTCTGGAGCTGGATTTGGAGTTGGCTACTTTTACAGTCTGGGTTCTGTCAGTAAGCCAGTTGGCAACCCATCGAGTGACGTAGGGATTTATGCCCAGCTTAGTAAGTTTATCTATGATTCCAGAGTGGGGGATGGTGTTGAAGGCCTTGGCGAGGTCCAGATAAGGCTGTGTGGACCACCTTACCCTCGTCCACAGCTCTGGAGACTGATTCAAAGAAGTCAATCAGATTCAGGAGACAAGATCGGCACTTCACAAACCCAAACTGGGTGGGGTCCATGTTTGAAGGTTACCAATGTCTTTGTTTATAAGTTCCATGATAATGCGTTCCATGCCTTGCAGATCAGGCTTGTCAGACTGATGGGACGGTAGTTCCTGGGATCCAAAGCGGATCCTCCCTTGTAGAGCGGGATAACTGTAGCTGTGCACCACTCATTGGGCACGAAGCCTGAGATGAGGCTATGATTGAACATGACACTTAGGTGAGGTGCCAGTTCATTTTGTAGTTCATGTAGTACACAGCCTGGGATGTCATCTGGTCCCATGGATGCTGTATTCTTAGCTTTGGAGAGTGCAGTTTCTACCTGTGTGGCCATGACTATTGGAATTTGGCAATCTTTTGGTATTGAGATGGGCCCTTTAGGGGGTGAGAGGGGGGTGAAGTTGGCACTAAATCGATCTGCCAGGATATTGGCAATATCCTTGGGATCAGTATATTTAATGCCACTCTGTTGTAGCTCAGAGCAGATCTGAGCATTGCCATTTAGATTCTTGACATAACTATAGAATGCCTTGTGGTTGTCTTTGGAATCTTTGGCAATTTTATTTTCGTAACTAGCTTTTGAGGATTTTATGAGGGATCTCAGCTTTTTACTGAGGCTGGTGAGGGAGTTTTTTGCATCCTGGGATTTTCCTCTTTTCTGCAACAGTTTCTTCCTTCTGTTGTATAGTTTGTTTATAGCAGGGGACCACCAAATTGGCTTCCTTTTTTTGGAGAAGAGCATCTTGGTTCTATTTGGGATGGCACGATTCATGTACCCTTAGTGTAGGATTCTGCAGTCGAACTTCCAGATCCCGTCTGCGTGGGTGTTGTGAAGTTTGTCACTTCTGACTTCAGTAGCATGAAGTTGGCTTTGTAGCCAACTTGTGTACATTCTTGTATCTTTTTATATACTTGTGGACATTCTTGTATCTGCCAGTATGTTGTTAGGACATTGGCTTATATCAATGGAATTTCTTTCTTGCCTTCTGATGTTTATGATTGTGAAACTGGGGGCATTATTTATGCTCTCAAGTGTTCTTGTGATTTGTTTTATATTGGGGAGAGCAAGAGGAAATTCAAGGTGAAATTACAAGAGCATGTGAGAAATATCACACAAAGCAAGACAAAGTCCTATAGCAAATCATTTTGTTCAGTTTCATGACTCAGACCATAGTGCTCTAAAGGCAACAATTTTAGAGAACGTATCTACTCATTTTTGTTCAGAGAAAGCTTACAAAAGAAAATTAATGTATGAAGAAACTATTTTTATTTTAAAATTTAATACTTTGTGTTCCTCAGGTCTTAATTTAGACTAATTGGAGAGTGCTTATTTAATTAGTTTAGTATTTTTATTGGCTATTTAATTGATGGGTGTATTTTACAATGTTTTTTAACACTCCTTGAGCGCTTTGTATTAACCGAGGCGCTAAAGTTAATAAAGTTTACATGTAATTTTTTTGGGGAAGGTTCTGGCCTTAGTCGCTTATTTTTACTACTTTTCTGGTTTTGTGTTTTTTTATATCCTTTTATACCTGATAAAACCAGAAAAGGACATCAGTCTTGTGGAACATTTTGAGGCAGTTTCAAATCTTTTCAGGATACAAAATTAATAAAGCTAAGACAAAGGCATTAGCTGTAAATTATATACCCACACATAAATTGGTTCAGCAATATCCAGATCTACGGGGACATGATAAAACAACGTATTTAGGTGTATGGATTAAAAAAGAATTAGGTGTGGAGCTAAGGATATGTGGGAAGAGATTACATAAAAGATAATACAAAAAACTGAGAAATTGGAAGCTCTGTTATATGGATATGGATAGCAAGATACAAGCAGTTAAAATGTAAATCCCTTCGGTTTTAAACACAGGTCAGGCATATTTTTATCAACCAGAGGACAATTTGTGAGTAGCAATTAATAAAGAGCTGAAGGATTTTATTTGGGAGAGGAAGACGGCCAGAGTCAAGTGGGAAAAGCTGACTTCTAATAGAACAAGGCGGTTTGGGATTACCTGATTTAAAGGAGTATTGCAGAGCTGCACAGTTAAGGCACCTATACACAGCACAAGCAGAAACATATGTTTCAAAGTGGAAAAGGATGATGATGAAACGGGGTTGGCTTAAGAAACTAGGATTTTGGATGCAGATCCTTAAGGAGAATAACAATAACCATACAGATTATTATAAAGTAGTAGAAAGTATTCTAAGAATTAAGCCAACAAAGAAATGCAGACAGGAGATTCTGCCAAAAGGTATGACTGCAATTAGGGATGCAGACAATAGGCAAGTGGGGGGGGGGGCTGGAATTTACTGGAGAAAACTGGCAAAAGAACTAATGTATTACAAGCAAATAATTAGAGGGGGAAATGTAACAGAATGGGAAGGGGCCAATAATTAATTTGGACTGCAGGCTAGAGATTGTCTTCCATATCAAGGATTGATATCATAGTATATGCAAAGAGAAAGAAATAGGGGATCCTAAGCAAAATACCAGCACTGGTAGAGCTTTCAGTATACTCTAGAACAGAAGCTGCTGTTAAAAGGGGATAATTAGAAGAGCATATAAATTACTGCAGGACAACTATAAGAATTAGTCAAAGAAGTTTAGAAAGCTTTAGGAAGAGACATTGGAAAAGCAATTCACAAAGTAACAGTGAGGGGGTATATGTATGACTCCCAAATATGCAAAAAAAAAAAAAAAAGTCTAGACGATTTAGGATCTTTTCTTGAAAGTGATTACATGGGTATTTTTATACCCAAAGTAGACTTCAAAATAATTTTTCCTCAGGTAGATAGTAAATGTTGGAGGTGTGATTGGGAAGAAAGAGGTAATTGGAAATACATTTTTTGGTAGTATAATGAGTTGGCAGACTTAAAAAAAAATCTCTGGAGTCTACTCCATCAGAAATATTGGATGAGAAAAATTGGTATAACTAAAGAAATTATTTTTTGAACTTTGATACAGAATCAGAATTGCCTAGACATAACAAGGCCTTGCTGAGTCTAATTATGGTGGCTGCCAAAAACGCAATTACTAGAAAATGGAAATCAAAGTTTAAACCAACTGCACTAGATGTAGTGAATACAGTAACAGAGCTAAAACAACTGGGATCTTTAGAAAAGGGTAAGGACAAATTACATAGAAAAATGGGAATTATGGGAACAATACATGCAGAATAATGTTTTGGAGGAGGAATGGAGTTTAAAAGAAGACAGGATTTGAATGAGCTATGTAATGCTTGACTGAAAATGACTGGATAGGTTATAAGTGATGTATAATAAAAATATGTCAGTATGATTTGTTTTCATTTATATACATTTATGATTGTGCATGTCAAAAGTAACGATTTAAGGGCTTGCACAAAAAATATTTGAGTGAATGAAGTTCCCGAAAAATGAAATGAGGTTACATATGTGGTACACATAAGGGGAAGTTGACAATGTGAATGGTTCACATGCAAATCCTATTAAAAAACAAGAGAGTACACGGCCAAGGTCAGTGATCTCAGTTAGGCAACCTCATATTTTGATAAGATCTGAAACATCTGTGCTGAAAGACTAACTCCTCTTTGCTTTGGAGGCCTCACAAAATGTACAAAACGGGGCGAATAAATATACATATTTTTTTGCAAGTTACTCTTCTATCCAGACACACTGAAAGGAAGCTCATTTTTTTGCAGCTACATGTGAATGCTGGTAAAAGAAGTTACACTTTAGGACATCATATCCAGCATGTTTAAACATATTCTGCCCACAATGGATTAAAATGAGCTTTGAACTTCACAGGGAAACATGACTTCCAAAATGCTCATCAGAATGACTTGAAGGAAGCAAGTGGCAACACAGTAAAACTGACGGCAAGAGAATCTGCTACAGATAAGTCACATAACAGGAAATTAGCAAAGGCAATCAATTCGGCAAGAAGCTTCCCATACTTAGGTATGTTTTGAACAAGTCTTTATAGTAATGAATATTCTTACATAAAACTTGACAATCTATGTATACTGACGATATTGCACTGTATATACCTCCCTGTATTTAAAACAAAATATATATTCATACACAACCCATGTAACTTATTTTTAATGAAAATGGTTATGTGCAAACAGCACCTCTTGTTGCAGGAAAGCAAAGTCAGAGGAAATGACAGATTACTGAAAACCTATTTGTTCACCATACCTTGTGCAACATAAAATTGTATAAGAATTCTAGTCATTCTCTAATCAGGATATTTATTTATTTATTGACATTTGATTACCTGGAAAGTTCAACTGGGTAGGAGCACATTTTTAGTGCAGCCCCAAGGAGAAAAGCACCAAATTATTTACAAAAACAACTACAGTTTAAATAATTATACCATATTAAACATAATATGAGAACATTGATTTAGAGTAGATACAAGTTATATGACAATGATTTAATAGTTAGAGAAATGCTAATCAGTTTATAGAGAAATTAAATGTAAGTTAGTAAAATAAATATACAAAGATGACACTGTGGTGTCTAAGCTTCCTTAAAAACTTAAAAAAATCACAGCACAACTTCAAAGAATGTTTTAGCAAACTGAGATTAAGGGCTTTCATCCTTCATAACTAGGATTTCATCAGACTACAACAAACATTTTTATAGCTCCTTAGATAAGGTCCAGGAAGCCAACAGAACCAACTAAACAATTTGTCTACTAACATTTTCTTAAAGGTACAACCACAAGTATTGACATTGTTAAAAAAACAATAAAGTGCTAAAAGAACATTCATAAACTCTATTGTTTTATAAATATATATAAAAAATTAAACAAACAATTTTAAACATTAAGTAAATACAATCTAAAAAACAATTAAATTTAAAAAAAATTCTTAAATATCAAGCTGCATTTCATGTATAGTAGATAAATCTTAATTAAGGACACAATATTTTATAGTTTAGCCGACCGTGAACTTAAAACCAGTTATACTGAAATATCATTTAAACCAGGCACATTAAAGGCATTTAATATAAATTTCCATAAAAACTCTCAATATTCCAACTTGTTTTTCCAGTCCCCACTCTGACAGTTGGAATCTACCTGTTCTAAAATACCAAACTTTAGATCACTTTGAGAGACATCAAGCAATGTATGTTTTTACAAAGCGTTAACACCTTTGTTCTTAATGCTGTAAAGATGCTCGTATATACACTTCTTCAGCACTGTCTCTGTTTATCCAACACAGAAACTATCACACTTCTTAGAAACTGCTAGGTATAGGATACCTTTACTTCCAAAATTTCCTTTTTTTAAAATAACACCCTCGTTTTAAAGGTGTTACTTAATATAATACTATCCTCTTCAATAATGTGTGGACATTGACTACTTCCCCCACATTTTTTCAATCCATGTCTGTCCTTTAACCGCTGGTGTGGATTCTGCTCAAATAAACATTTTAGGTTCCGGCCAGTCTTGGAAACAAATAACTGCCCCCACAATTTCGGGGTTAAACCTCAACTTGTTCCAGTTGCTGGAAATAATTTCTTTAATTTACACTGTAGCATAATTATCATAATTATATTATCATAATTAGCAGGATATGCATGAGGGTAGTGTGACTGCGATGGGAGTGATGGATGCGTTTAAGGTGAAGGTGGGATTACATCAAGGATCAGCTCTGAGCCCTTTCTTATTTGCAATGGTGATGGACAGGTTGACAGACAAGATCAGACAGGAGTCCCTGTGGACTATGATGTTTGCAGATGACATTGTGATCTGTAGTGAGAGTAGGGAACAGGTGGAGACTACCCTGGGGAGGTGGAGATGTGCTCTAGAGAGAAGAGGAATGAAGGTCAGCAGGACTAGGAATATATGTGTGTGAATGAGAGGGAGGATAGAGGAATGGTGAGGATGCAGGGAGTAGAGGTGGAGAAGGTGGATGAGTTTAAGTACTTGGGATCAACAGTTCAGAGTAATGGTGAGTGTGGAAGAGAGGTGAAGAAGAGAGTACAGGCAGGATGGAGTGGGTGAAGAAGAGTGTCAGGAGTGATTTGTGACAGAGGAGTACCAGTAAGAGTGAAAGGGAAGGTCTACAAGAGGGTAGCGAGACCAGCTATGTTATATGGGTAGGAGACAGTGGCATTGACAAAAAGGCAGGAGTCAGAGCTTGACGTGGCAGAGTTGAAGATGTTAAGATTTGCACTGGGTGTGACGAGGATGGACAGGATTAAAAATAAGTACATTAGAGGGTCAGCTCAGGTTGGAAGGTTTGGAGACAAAGCCAGAGAGGCAAGATTACGTTGGTTTGGATATGTGCTGAGGACGGATGCAGAGTATATTGGGAAAAAGATGCTAAGGATGAAGCTGCCAAGTAACAGGAAAAGAGGGAGGCCTAAGGTTTATGGATGTGGTGAGAGAGGACATGCAGGTGGTTGGTGTGACAGAGCAAGATGCAGAGGACAGGAAGAAATGGAAACAGTTGATCGGCTGTGGCGACCCCTATTGGGAGCAGCCGAAAGAAGAAGACATTGAAGCATAATTATCCTCCACCATCATTGCCCTATCATACCAACTATCATTCCTTTTGTTTGGGGACAGCAGTTCTTCCTGCAGGAGATAGTTTAGAAATTGTTTTTGAAACATTTTTCAAGTATTTTGAAGAGGAAGGATAACGTTCCATGTATGTTGTCCATCTCGTCCTTTATTCTCACTGGGTCGGATCCAATGCGTCAGATCCGTCTCAGCCATTTCTCCATCTCGAGGTCAAAGCTTGTGGGTTCATTCTTTACCAATAATGTATTCACTTATTTACCTCAGATATTGTTTGCCCCAAGCAGCACATGGGCACAGGGAAGAAGAACTTGTATAGTAGCAAGTTCCTATATATATATATATATATATATATATATATATATATATATATATATATATATATATATATATATGTGTGTGTGTGTGTGTGTGTTTATGTACAGATATAGATATACAGGAGTGTATATGAATACCAGTACATACTACTAGGAATTAAAATCAGGCTCAAAAGGTGTATTCTTTGAGGCTATACAGTACTGCTGAATCCCTGATGTGTTATTCAGTCTACCAGGAGTATAGGCAGGGGGAAGGAGGGAGGGTTGTGAGAATAAAAGATGAGATGGACAACACACATGGAACGTTATGGTAAGAATATAACTTCTTTTTGTGAGGTTGTCAATCTCGCCTTTATTCTCACCTGTGGGACCATGCCCAAAGCAACTGAACTCTTGGGTGGCTCATGGGAGCATATTCCTCAGAACCATAGAACCAAAGGAGGCTCTACTTCTAGAGGCGAGACCCACTTTGTAATGAGTAATAAAGGTATGATGTCTTGCCCAAGTAGCTGCAGCATAGATATTATCCAGTGGTAGTCTAGCCTGAAAAGCTGCAGACGTGGCCACAGATCTATTGGAATGAGCTTTAACAACATTTGTGAGGGCTCTGTTTATAGAATTGTAAATGTGGGATATGCATAATGATAGCACTCTAGATAATGTGACTTTTGAAACCAGTTGACCTTTCCTTGTGTCAGAATATGAACCACGTAGATGCCAGTGAATCAAAACCAAAACCAATAAGGTAACTGGAAGCTCACCAATAAGAGGAACAAGTCGTGGAAAATGTTTATTCAAACACGAACATAAACTAATAGACACTTGCAAAGAACTAACAGCGAATGCAACAACTGAGACAGATATTAACGCTTTCACTGAATAAATAGCGTTTTCGTACCAACTTCATCAGATACATTTCACAGTATAGTGGACCTTTATATATTTAATTGAATTAAAGAATGCGTACTGACATTGGTCAGTCTGATAATTGATTAATTACACAACAAAATCTTAAAGAACAAGTCTTTAAAACTTGAATTTGTTTAAAACCAGCCTGATGATGTCTGTTAACGTCATATGCAATGAAAATAACAAATGTACAATATCATTATAAAAAATATATACAATAACAATACAAAAAATGTATATCTTAATTAAAATAAATTAAATTTTAAAAAATTGGGTATACTATGAATAAAAGAATAAGTGTACTATAAAAATGGAAATAAAAATATATGTTAAAAAATTGGAAACACTTTTAATAAAAATAATATAATAATAATAGTATATGGTGAGTAATACTGTGATTTATAATTTAGCTTGCCTTAATCTCAAAACTGGCTTGATAGAAACTATGTCATTGAGTCCTGGAGGTCTTGATGCATCTAACAATATTTGCCAGAAGAGCTCACGGTATTCCAACCGCGTCTCCCTCATGCCACCTCTAATGTCCTTGGCAACCACTTCTAAAACAAAAAATGTAAAATTTGCATCATTGCAAACCATTTTATGACGATAAAGTGCATTTTTGTTGTTTTCCCTACTAATTTCATAAAGGTGTTCATAAATTCGTGTTTTCAATTTCCTTTCTGTCTTGCCTATGTAAAAAGAATGACACAATTTACACAAGGTAAGATAGACAAGTCCATTAGTGTGGCAGTTGGTATAGCAATTACTATGTAAAATCTTATTTCTGCTAGATAATTCCATTTGAGATGCATTGTACAAAAAACTACATTGTGAACAAGCACTACATTTATTGGTGCCTGCTCTCGTTCCTTGTTTAAATTTACATGGATTTTGTCTGAACTCAAAAAGGTTTTTAAAATGTAAGTCCTTCTTGTATGCAAAAACCAGGGGACTATGGCATAGGAATTCAATATCAGTAATTTCTTGAAATTTTTGCCATTCCTTATCTACAACTTTCTTAACTCCTGAATCTCCATTGAAATCAAGAACAAATGTATCCTGTCTATTTGTGTCTTTAAAGGTAGCATTGGAAGTAGTTCCAACGTCTGTTGTTACGACGTCTTGCCCTAAAATAGGTGAAAATCTGTGTGTTCTACCCTCAATAACTTCCATTTTCATTTGCTGGATCAAATGTAATGGATAACCCCTATCTTTGAACATGTCACAAACTTTGTCACATTCGGCAATAAAATCATCATCCTCGGATGTCATCCGACTAACCCTAACAAGTTGACCTTTTATTAAATTATTTTTCTGAAAAAAGGAAAAAGGTTTTTTTTTCCAAAAAAATTTTTTTTTAAAAAAAATTGAAAAAGGGTTTTTTAAGGGGTTTGGAAAAAAAAAATGGTTAAATTTTTCCCCCATTTTTAAATTTTTAAGAAGGGGAAAAAAATCTTTCCAAAATTTCCTTTTTTTAAAATAACACCCTCGTTTTAAAGGTGTTACTTAATATAATACTATCCTCTTCAATAATGTGTGGACATTGACTACTTCCCCCACATTTTTTCAATCCATGTCTGTCCTTTAACCGCTGGTGTGGGTTCTGCTCAAATAAACATTTTAGGTTCCGGCCAGTCTTGGAAACAAATAACTGCCCCCACAATTTCAGGGTTAAACCTCAACTTGTTCCAGTTGCTGGAAATAATTTCTTTAATTTACACTGTAGCATAATTATCATAATTATATTATCATAATTAGCAGGATATGCATGAGGGTAGTGTGACTGCGATGGGAGTGATGGATGCGTTTAAGGTGAAGGTGGGATTACATCAAGGATCAGCTCTGAGCCCTTTCTTATTTGCAATGGTGATGGACAGGTTGACAGACAAGATCAGACAGGAGTCCCTGTGGACTATGATGTTTGCAGATGACATTGTGATCTGTAGTGAGAGTAGGGAACAGGTGGAGACGACCCTGGGGAGGTGGAGATGTGCTCTAGAGAGAAGAGGAATGAAGGTCAGCAGGACTAAGAATATATGTGTGTGAATGAGAGGGAGGATAGAGGAATGGTGAGGATGCAGGGAGTAGAGGTGGAGAAGGTGGATGAGTTTAAGTACTTGGGATCAACAGTTCAGAGTAATGGTGAGTGTGGAAGAGAGGTGAAGAAGAGAGTACAGGCAGGATGGAGTGGGTGAAGAAGAGTGTCAGGAGTGATTTGTGACAGAGGAGTACCAGTAAGAGTGAAAGGGAAGGTCTACAAGAGGGTAGCGAGACCAGCTATGTTATATGGGTTGGGTAGGAGACAGTGGCATTGACAAAAAGGCAGGAGTCAGAGCTTGACGTGGCAGAGTTGAAGATGTTAAGATTTGCACTGGGTGTGACGAGGATGGACAGGATTAAAAATAAGTACATTAGAGGGTCAGCTCAGGTTGGAAGGTTTGGAGACAAAGCCAGAGAGGCAAGATTACGTTGGTTTGGATATGTGCTGAGGACGGATGCAGAGTATATTGGGAAAAAGATGCTAAGGATGAAGCTGCCAAGTAACAGGAAAAGAGGGAGGCCTAAGGTTTATGGATGTGGTGAGAGAGGACATGCAGGTGGTTGGTGTGACAGAGCAAGATGCAGAGGACAGGAAGAAATGGAAACAGTTGATCGGCTGTGGCGACCCCTATTGGGAGCAGCCGAAAGAAGAAGACACTGAAGCATAATTATCCTCCACCATCATTGCCCTATCATACCAACTATCATTCCTTTTGTTTGGGGACAGCAGTTCTTCCTGCAGGAGATAGTTTAGCAATTGTTTTTGAAACATTTTTCAAGTATTTTGAAGAGGAAGGATAACGTTCCATGTATGTTGTCCATCTCGTCCTTTATTCTCACTGGGTCGGATCCAATGCGTCAGATCTGTCTCAGCCATTTCTCCATCTCGAGGTCTTCAGCAAAGCTTGTGGGTTCATTCTTTACCAATAATGTATTCACTTATTTACCTCAGATATTGTTTGCCCCAAGCAGCACATGGGCACAGGGAAGAAGAACTTGTATAGTAGCAAGTTCCTATATATATATATATATACATATATATATATATATATATATATATATATATATATATATATATATATATATATATATATATATATATATGTGTGTGTGTGTGTGTTTATGTACAGATATAGATATACAGGAGTGTATATGAATACCAGTACATACTACTAGGAATTAAAATCAGGCTCAAAAGGTGTATTCTTTGAGGCTATACAGTACTGCTGAATCCCTGATGTGTTATTCAGTCTACCAGGAGTATAGGCAGGGGGAAGGAGGGAGGGTTGTGAGAATAAAAGATGAGATGGACAACACACATGGAACGTTATGGTAAGAACATAACTTCTTTTTGTGAGGTTGTCAATCTCGCCTTTATTCTCACCTGTGGGACCACGCCCAAAGCAACTGAACTCTTGGGTGGCTCATGGGAGCATATTCCTCAAAACCATAGAGCCAAAGGAGGCTCTACTTCTAGAGGCGAGACCCACTTTGTAATGAGTAATAAAGGTATGATGTCTTGCCCAAGTAGCTGCAGCATAGATATTATCCAGTGGTAGTCTAGCCTGAAAAGCTGCAGACGTGGCCACAGATCTATTGGAATGAGCTTTAACAACATTTGTGAGGGCTCTGTTTATAGAATTGTAAATGTGGGATATGCAAAATGATAGCACTCTAGATAATGTGACTTTTGAAACCAGTTGACCTTTCCTTGTGTCAGAATATGAACCACGTAGATGCCAGTGAATCAAAACCAAAACCAATAAGGTACACTGGGAGCTCACCAATAAGAGGAACAAGTCGTGGAAAATGTTTATTCAAACACGAACATAAACTAATAGACACTTGCAAAGAACTAACAGCGCAATGATCTGATTTTCTGAATACCAAAGTTCTGTGTAAATAGAAACATATGTCTGTGAACATCTAGGAGATGCAAGGAATACTCTCCGTTATTTTGGAAGTTGGGAAAGAAAACTGGAAAGTCTATAGACTGGTTAACGGTATTTTCTGTCACAACCTTGGATAGAAAGGATGGATTAGTGTGCAACGACACCCTGTCTTTGTGAAATATTAGATATGGTGGTTTTGTGAAAAAGGTCTGCAACTCAAATACCCTTCTGGCTGAAGTAATAGACACCAAGAACAGAGTTTCCAGGAGAGATTTCAGGTCACATGTAGTTGAAAGCTCAAAGGGAGGAAATATAATATTGGATAAAATGAAACTAAGATCCCAAGGGGGCACTGGATGTTTACATGGAGGTCTTAACATAACAGTGCCCTTCACAAAAGCTCTGGAAAGTCTGTGTGACATGATAGGATGGTCATTTTCTCCTATATGAAAATTAGAAATTGCAGCTAGTTTGACTTTAACTTGAACTTTAACTGACACTGCCACTGCTCCATCATTGAAGATCTCAAACAGAATGAACTGGTGCTGTAAAAGGGTCTATTGTTTTTAGTTTGCCAGACAGCAAACTTCTTCCTTTTGCTTCTGTAAAGTTTTCGAGTAGATGTTTTATGAGATGATAATATGTTTGACTGGGGAGAAGAGGGATGGAAATTTGCCAATTAGGGAAACTGGAGCAGCTAAGCAGTCAACTTTATGGTATCTAGATTGGGATAAATCAGTCCTGACAGGTGTATCAGAAGGTCTGGAACTGGGGCCAGTATCCAGGGTTCGTCTCGAAGATGAGGCTAAAGAAAGGAGAACCAGATTTGACAAAGCCAGTAGGGAGCAATTAGGATAATGGTTGTCTCCAACAAATTCACTTTCTGTAGAAACTTTGGAATTAGAAGAATCGAGGGAAAAGCATAAAAAAGTCGCGGGGGACAATTGTGAACAAATGCATCCCTTGGTGACTCCCCCATAGGAGGGATCAGGGTGAAGTAGTTACTGCATTTGGTATTTATAGGTGATGCAAAAAGGTTGCAGCAAGGCAGGCCCCATTTGCGGAAGATCACTTCCATAACTTTCTGATTGAGGGATCATTCATGCAGCCATAGAATAGCTCTGCTCAGCTTGCCCATAATGGCACTGGATTTCCCCGGGATGTGCATTGCTATTAGAAAGCAGTTGGAGTCTATCGCCCAATGCCAGACCCTGAGAGCTTCTCGACAAAGTGGGCATAATCTAGTTCCCCCTGTTTGTTTATATACCATACTACAGACATGTTGTCCGTCTACATTGCTATCATTCTCAGAGGAAGAGCGTGTTGGAATGCTTGCAATGCTAAAAGCACCGCTCTCATCTCTAGGACATTTACATGCAAATGAGCCTCATGATCTTGCCAGATACCTTGAACTGTCTTCCCGAGAAAATGCCCTCCCCCATCTGGGAAGCATCCGTGGCCACAATGGTCAGAGGTTGAAGAGGAATGAAATGAGGGCCTTGAGGTACTGAAGGTGAGTGAATCTACCATTGGAGATCTTTTTTGCAGGCATTGGTTATCATAACCTTGTGAGACATTGGAAGTTGCAAGCTTGACCACTGAGTGAATAGCATCCACTGGAGAACCCTCATGTGGAGACGAGCTAGGGGAATTAGTACGATGGATGCAGCCATTTTCCCTAGGACCTGGAGAACTAGTTTTGTGGTGGCTTTTGATTTCTTTATTAGAGTTCTGACAAAAATGATGGAGGTCGTCTACCCTGTCTTGTGGAAGTCTTGCTATCAGAGTGGTAGTGTTCATCTCTGCTCCTATGAACAGTAAATTCTGAGATGGCTCAAGCGCAGATATTTTGTAATTAACAGTAATGCCTAGAGAGGAGCTGAGATGAAGGACATAATTCCTTGATTGGAGTAAATGATGCCTGGTCGGGGGGTTATAAGCCAGTAGTCTAGGTATGGAAACACATGGAATCATTTGTGTCTCAGGTGAGCCGCTACTACTGCCATACATTTGAACACTCTGGGGGGTTGTAGTGAGACCAAACGGCAGAGCTCAAAACTGAAAATTACTGGCTCCTAGCCAAAAGTGCAAGAACTTCCTGGACCGCCTGTCCATTCAAATATAGTAGTACGCTTCCTGAAAGTCTACAGAGCACATCCAATTGTCTTTTTCCAGTAATGGAATTATCAACTGCAGTGTCACTATCCGGAACTTGGTCTTCTTTACTGATTTGTTCAGACTGCTGAAATCCATAATGGGCCTCCAGTCCCCTGTTCTCTTTGAAACTAAAACAAATTTTGAGTAGGTTCCTGATCCTCTCTGGTCTGCGGGGACTTCTTGGATGACTCTTTTTGTTAGGAAGTTTTGATTTCTATACTTGTTTGTTCCTTTTGACTGGGTGGAACATCTGGAATCATTTTGTTTTTTGGGATAGGAACGGAGAAGGGAATGATGTATCCCTCTGGATATTATGTCCTGCACCCACTTGTCGTTTATCTGTACCCAGGTTTCTTGGTGCAAGGACAATCGCCCCCCAACTTCCACCAGAGGCGAGCAATCGAGCACTCCTTCAGGAGCGCTGGAAAGGTCTCCCAAAGATAGATTCTCTGGAGCCTTTGTTTTGTGGGCCTCCTCTGCCGCGAGGGTGGTGTCCTGCGTTATTATTCCCCCCTCTGCCTCTGGGGGAACATTCACCTTGTGTGTCTTGGTAAGGTCTCAGATTTTCTGAACCACATTTTCCCACTACCTTTTTGACCCTTGGGAAAGGGTCTAGTAGAAGTGGAAAATGCACTCCAACGGTAGACAAGGTCTTTCCCTCTTGTTCACACCTGGTGAGCGTTTCCTTCACTTTTGGCCCAAAAAAGAGAGGAGCCATCAATAGGGGTGTTAATGAAGGAAGACGAAGTGCACCATGAAATCACAAAGATGCAGCCAGGCCTGCCTCCCAAGAGAAATACCTGAGCCTGCTGCCCTACTCATTCCATCTGCTGCATATGAAATGAGTTTCACGGATGAGTTAACAAATGAATTCAAGGTAGCAAGCTGAGCACTGACTTTCTTTGCCACTGCATCAGCTACAGCCTCTTGGAAAGAGTCTGATAATTCTTTAATCAGGTCCCTCTGCAGTCTAGTGAAGTGAGCGAGATAATTCACAGACCGCAAAGCAAAGGTTGCTGATGAGAAGATGCGCTTTCCATATCTATTCGTAGTCCTAGAGTCCTTATTAGCTGGATGAATAGAGGTAATCATCTCAGACAGTTCCATCCTACTGGCCACTGCCACGACCATGTCATCAACCCATGCACCCTATGTTAGAAAACTTTTTTTCTTTTGGGGCAGTGATGTATTTATTTGGCCTCCTAGGAGTAGGGTCTATGGTGTCTGGGGTCTCCCAAGCCTTCCATGAGATTAATTTGACAAACTTGTCAAAAGGAGGAGTAACCCAAGCAGTTGATGAGCGAGATGCAAAGGCCTTCAGGAAGACCAATTCCTCAGTGGAAGGGGTGGCAGACTGCCAATCACCTCTCTGTTTTAATACTTCTAGGATGTCTCCAAAGGAGACATCTTCAGGAGGTGATCGTGGGGACCTTTCTGCTTCATCGAGGTCAGTGTCAGATGTGATAAGACTCTTCTGGTGAGTCAAGATGGTTCCTCTTGCATGTCCTCTTCAGAGGGACCTCTTCAGTGGGATACTCTGGAGAGGTTTCGGAAGAGGGAGCAGTACCCTGAGGTACATCCTGAGGCCTAACGTCTCTGCAGACCTGTGGAGAGGGCCCGTGAGAAGACAAAGACATCCTGCCTGAAGAGGGAGGAAGAACCAAAAAAGATTGTGTTCCAGACTGTGAAGTAGTCAAAGCCCTCCTCCTTGCCTCAAAGACAGTCTCTCCCCACTCCAAAGAACTCCCAAGATCCAAAAAACATGTTGTCAGAGCCAAAGGAATCTGCAAAGCAGAAGAGAGAATCTCCGAAGCAAAGGTAGGAGCTGAACTCACTCATAGAGGCCCCCAGATCTGAAGAGATCAGAAAAATTTAAACGGACCTGACAGGGGAGTGTCGGCTCCCAGAGATGATATGCTCTGAAGGCATGGAGTCACATGGGGCAGATATCTGATCTGAGGAAGGTATGGGTCCTGAACCAGACACCGACAACCTGGATATCAGCATCTTTCGGCTCTGAAGCAGGGGGATGGATCGGAGAAGGAACTGTAAAAGAAGAAGGGGTTTGAGTCTAACCCGATTCCTTTGAGCTCGGATCCAATAGAAGTTTTGCCAAAGCAGGTGTCTTCAAAAGTCTCTCTACGACACTATCCATGTCTTTATCAGATAAACTCCTAGTAGACCTAGTGGACAGGGTAGGTGACCTTGATGTAGCTAGTAGTATAGAAGGGAGCCGAGAAGAAATCTTCTCACTAGAAGAAGATCGGCTCCTATGCTTACATTCAGTGGAAGTAGTCATCGCTAATGAAATTTCCTGTTCAGAGGGAGTTTTGGAACTGGGAGATGTCTGCTCCGATAGAGCCTTCAGATCCATCAATTTCAGAGCCTTATGCCTCGGCTCTGATGAAGGTCTTTTAGTAGGTTTTTCTGAAGATGCGAGAGATATAGCCTCAGAGAAAGGTGATTTCAAAAGGCCTTTCAAAATGAGTTTATTTTTGCATTCCATTAATGCCCGCTGGTTGAAGTTGTGGCAAATGGAACAAGACTCCTGCAGATGAAGAGGCCCCAAACAATACACACAGAATGTGTGTGAATCACTAAGGGGGATCTTCTTACTACATATCTCACACTTCTTGAAGCCCAAAGGCTTGCTTTCCTGGTTCTGGGGCATTACTAGGAAAAAAGAGAGAGACAGCAGACAAGAATAAAAACAGATGCTCTAAGAAAAGAGCATGTCCTCTAACCTAAACGGACTTCACGCACACACTCACAAACAGTAATCTAAAGACTCTAGACTCAAGTCAAAAAATAGAAATAGACTTTTTTTTTTATAAAAGGGGAAAGAAGAAGATAAGAAAATATAAGATCAGATAAGTAAGGAACATCCTCTAACAAAAATAGATGTTCCGAGACGCCCTTTAATTTAAATGGACGTCTAATGAGGGAAGGGCTGGGTAAAGAAGTAAAACAGAAAAGTAATTTAAAAGGTATTAAGAATTAGAGAGAAAGATAATTTTATACTAAGATAAAATAGTGAAAAAAACGATGTACTTAGCCCAGAGCTACAGCTGACAAAACCGCTTTGGTGCGAGGCAAACAAAATCTAAGGTAACTAAGGGAATGCATTATGGATAAAGAATGAGCTCATGAGCTGGAGAAGTGGCCGAGACAAATCCGATGCATCAGATTCGACCCACAAATGAGAGTAAAGGCGAGATTGACATCACATCTAATGTTGAGCACAAGCAGGCACGCATTTGACTGTATGAAATTAATATACAGCAAGGCTATTTAACCATATTAGTAGATATAGTTAAGGTTACATAAATTATGTGCATATAGCATGTAACAGGATCCAACTTACATTTTTTTCCTGGATAACTACCATATGAATGTAATGATATTATAACTACCATATGAATGTAATGATATTAGAAGTAGGGAAGTATAATGTGAAGGAATGAGGGGGAGAGAATTCAGTTAAATATGGTGCTATAGCTGTAAATTTGTTCAGTAAAATACTACTGTTAAACATACTATTAATACAGGAAACTACTGGAATAAGGAATCAGTTTGAGGAAGAAGATGTGGAGAATACTGGCTGCAGATGGTGTTAAATGGCCAACTAAAAATCAGAGTAAAAACGATTTTCCAAGATGTACAAGGTCTCTAAGTAAGGCACACGGACAAACATACACAAGTGCCTCCTGCAGTTTGAGGCAAAACATTTTTGACATGCAGATTCCTATTTAAACTATGTTCTGGTATGAATGCGAGATCTTCCCAGTAGTTAAGATTTTACAAATATCATAAATTATGAGAAGACACTGATGGGATTGCTTTCATTCAGTTTAAGAACAGATGCTTTATGCCGGCTGCAATAGAGGCTTACAATGTCAGAATAATGGCCTTGGAAGTACAAAGAGGCAGGCTATGCTGTTATGTAATGCAAAATTATATAAAAACAGATTGTTGGACATGTTTTATAAATATATATTAGACATACTTCTGGCTATCAAACAATGTGAATAAAAGTTAAGGTAGTATTTATTTTTGCTGAATTGTTCAAGTTCAAGTTCAGGTGCCCCCACCCCCAAAAAAAAAAGTTGCAGTGGTAACTATAACCAATGTTTTTGAGGAAACAAATTATTTTAGCATGGTATAATCATCCCTGAACACCTATCAGATAATAAAGACAACTGCAGTTAAAATGAAGGTTACTGAATAACTGCCAGGCAATTTTCAGTATATCTAAGATGTAAAGAACAACTGGTTGCTGCAACTGTTATGAATGTATCGAACAATGTCTTTATGTCACTTAAGTGTTTGGGTGATGAAATGCTGTTTAAATGCCATCTTAATGGTTGTATGCAACCTATAATATGCCAAGTCTGAATAGATTATAATGACTTTGCTGTTGTTAAGTAAAAATTCAGTAACTCACATAAGAAAAAGGAGGTGCCCAGGGTTAGGGACAAAGATGAGGACAACTGACAACTCTATTATCAGGTGATAATAGCACTAGAGAAACTAGGCTTGGAGGGAGGTACTAGTCTTAAGTGTGAAGGAACAGAATAAAATAAGTATAACGCTATATCTAAGTTTGTTTGGCTTGGGTTGTATACAATTTTTGGAAGCAACTTGCACGTAAAATGTATTCTAGTGCTTTTTCAACGTGGTTTATATTTACACAAGTAAATTCCTGATTAATGTAAAAGAATGCTGGAATATAGAAACCAAACCACCAGTGACCAGAGTGGAGAACACCACAAGGAACAAACAACCCACTCTGTGCTGTTGCCTCAAAAAATCCACAGGCATGAAATGATCCAAAATATTGGTAAAAACACAGGTTTATTACTCCAGCCAGTCAAAGCAGTAAACTAGCTTAAAAATCATACAGAATAAATAGAACACAACTGTAGTATATCCAACACAGTCAAGCGCTTTCGTCCTGGAATATAGTTAATATGGCAAACTTATGGGTATCTCAAACAAGGATGAGAAAGGTGAATTACGTTACAAGCACTAGATGAGATTGTTCACATGGGATGTTAGTGGAATGACCAGCCTGGCTAGGAAAAGAAAAAAAATTAACATATTTAAATCAACTGTTTCATTGAGTTCCACTACTGAAATAGACATCCTACTCACCCCAAGACAGTGGGCATGAGACATAATTGAAGGTGGTGTAGACAAGTATATTATCCATCTTCTTTTCAAGGTGCTTAACATAAATGAGTGGTTTTCCTCCTGTCATGCATATGTTCCCTCGTGGTTGAAGAAACACTGACAAGATGAGAATGGTTGTGAAAAAGGAACTAAGGGTCTCCTGGGGGGGAACCAGCTTTGCAATTTTAAATATGTGCCGCGGTGGTGCAGCGGTAGCATTGTTGCCTCACAGCAAGAAGTTCTCCCCTTCGATTCTCGGCCGAAGTGCCTTCTGTGTAGAGTCTGCATGTCCTCCCCGTGATCGAGTGGCGTAGAATGGGTGTGCCTTCATTGAAGGTTGGGCGTCAAGCTGGCACCTCGGCACCCGTAAAAAATCTACTGCCAATCATTAGCAGACCGGAGTTCCGCTGTGGCAGCCCCTAACCAGGAAAAGCCGAAAGAAGAAGAAGAACAACAACTTTCTACCAGGCACTTTATTTGAGAGCGATAATGAAAGAGATGACTTCTGTTTATATAAAGAGGAAATTATATACAGGGAGTCTCAATTATAGTGACAAGCACTGTAGACCTGCAAGGTGGCTCTACAACAGTGTAGATTTTCAGGTTAGAAAATATGTGGGGGCATACAAACGTCATGAGACAGACCGATGCCCTTGTTATGACGTGTACTCAAAAAATAAATATAGGTCAGCCTCTAGGATTGATAAAATATATACATATCCTGACAAAGTATGCATATTTGGTAGCATGCGTTTCTATGTATTCAACAGTGACTTCTGACCACGTCCCCCTTCTTGAAGTGGCACTTGCGAGCTCTTATGCCCTTTAACCCAGACCACCACTAGAGATTTCACATTTACTATTTAAACGTGCAAAATTCTGTGAAATGCAGTAAGCTAGTAGTAAAAGAGATGGTAGGCAAGTTTAGTATGAAACATCAGTTAATGCTTGAAGGATGGGAAAAGATAAGATAGGAAGCAGCAAAAGAAATGGAAAAAGTGTATGTGTGTGTGTGTGTGTGTGTGTGTGTGTGTATGTATATATATATATATATATATATATATATATATATATATATATATATATATATATATATATATATATACACACACACACACACCAAACCTTTTTAAAAAATATCAAGAAAACCTTAAAGGTTAAATGGGAAAGATAAAAGCTCCTGATAAGTTAAATATAGGTGATTTAACAGGACAAAGTGAAAGGGAAGTGATTAGGCAGGAAATGGACACTAAGAGACAGGAAACATGATTTCCTAAAACAGTGATTTGAGATATTTTCTTTAATATTTCTACTGAATATCAGAAAGTTCTTGCAAGACAGCAAAGGTAACAAGGAAACAATGCAAGGTTGAGATTCAAGGTCGAGGTCCTTTAACCAGTTTGGGCTGCCAGTAGTGACTGCAGAGATAGGTAGAGACAATTATAAAATACCTACATGCTGAAGATGCTAAATGGAAGAAACCGGAGTGATATTCAGGAATACTGGTGTGATGTGAGGCTGCCAAAAATGACCAAGGATCAGGCACATTAATTGATGGCTCCTATCACTGTGGGGGAAATTTGCCAAGTAAGTAAGGGCCACACACAGGATAAAACCCACGATAGTGATGGCTTACCAACATAAATCTAGAGGCAAAGCAAAGATAAAATGGATTACTACTTGGAGGAAATGTTTAATGAAATTCATAATACAAGACTGATACCTCCATCACTTACATAAGCTGTTACAACAGTTTTGCCTCTGTATATACCATCCTTCTGCAGGCCAATATATACATTCAGTCATAACTCAAGTTCAAATTAATGTACATTACAGTTGTTTGACTAGTGCCATACAGTCCATACAGGTCAGTAACAGTCACAGGAATGTTAATCAGCTTTTCAAGTTTCAGCATGGGTTTATTTACAAGCTAAAGAAACAAAAACATGCCCTCTTTAGAGAAATATGTAGAAAGAGAACTTGAACAAAATTTAGTATGTAAAATAATACTTACAGCTTAGTAAAAAAAACAGCAGCTCAGGACAGCCTCATTCCCATATAAATAGTCCACACAAACAGAGTCACAAAGCATTCCCTATGATGTCCAAAACTTCAGACACATTTCCTTTTAGCACTTTCACAGTACAAAGTAATGATTCCACTGGTAGGGAAAACTCTCAACAGCTTCCCTCACAGGCATGACAAAATCCAGTGGTACAACAGCCTTCATCTAACTTTTCCTTGCTGGACAGCAGCTCCTCTTTGCTAAATATATGAACTACTCAAACATGCTAGAAGACTCCTCCCACAGACAGTCCTCTAGGGTCAGACATAAGTGCAACACCAAGCTGAGGCCTAAAATATAGTTGTTTTTATCCTCACACGACTTCTCGTTTCCTGCCTGTAAAATTTGTATCTGCTGTCAACAACAAACCCTCTAGTGTACAATATGGGTTCAGTCGGGGTTTTCTTACTTTTCCACTGCTCCAACTAGTGTTCAAACCTAGCAAAGCAGAAACTGTATTACATGGCCATTAGAAGCATCAGATTATTATTTCTAGTTCCAAAGACAAGGTGTAGGCCCAGGACAGCTCATCATTGTTCAGGATACGCTAGTTTGGGCGGTGCACTATTTTAAATTAGAAAGGTGATCTAACAAAGTACACCTGGCATATCTGGAATTACTGCTTGCCTGAATCCACTGAAGATGTTCATGGTCTGTAACTAATACAAATTTTCTGCCCAAGAGGTAATACGGAAAGGTAGATAATGCACATTTTATAAACAAAGACTCACATTCAATTGCTGAATACCTCCATTCAGCCTTACTTAACTTTCTGGTTGTTTCTGCAAATTGGGTGTTCCTCCCCTTCAGCAGCTTCTGTCAGTACAGTTCCTAAACCTGTGCCAGAAGTATCACTGTGAACTGCCAGAAGAAATCTAGAGCTGACAGGATGGGTTCAGAACACAACACATTCCAACTTTCTGAATGCCTCTACTGTCTCTTCCATCCATCTGGCATTCAGAGTGGGCCTTCTCCTTTGTTAAATCAGTCAGTGGGTATGCTGTACAAGTAAAGTTCGACATTAACTTCTCATAGTACTTGGCCACCCCCAAAAAGGCCCTGACTTGCCTTTTGGTGGTGGTATGGGCCAATTATGTACAGCCTCTGCCTTTCCTGCCTGTGGTTCTACCATCCCCCTTCATATTACACAATCTAAATACCATGCTTCTGCCTCATCTAATTTACACTTGGCTTGGTTAGCTGCAAAACAAACATGCTCTGGGCAAACTAGAACAGCTTGGACACTGACAAGGTGGCTTTCCTGGTCTTCAGAGGAATACATAACTGCATCATAGTAAGCTGCCATATACCTGGTGTGGGGGAGTCTAAATATCATATACATAAACCTCTGAAACATTGCTGGCAGGTCACAAAGGCCAAATAGCACCAACTTACAATGAAAAGGACCATTAGAAGTGGTGATTGCTGTTTTCTTAGTTGTCAGTGTTAATCTGATTTACCAATAACCCTTAGACAAGTCCAGCATGGACAAAAACCTAGCCTTACCCAGCTTTTCTATCAAATTGTCTGCTCTAGGCATGAGATAGAAATCAAATTTGGATATACTTTTCAGTGTCCTAAAATCACTACAAAATCTACCAGATTTGGGAATTACTTACCCTATTGATTCCTCTATGATCTTCAGCTTATGCATTTTCTGTTTTTCCTCCTTTACAACTTGCCATTTTAACTCTGGGATTCAGTAGGGTTTTACATTTACTTTTTCACCAGTTATAGTCTCAATATTGTACTGAATTAAATTAGTTCTGCCAGGCACTTCTGAGAGTATGTCCCTATTCCTGAGTCCCAATTCTTTAATTTTCTGTCTCCAGATCACTGACAATATTTCTCCTATTTTTACTTCAGGTCAGTGTCAAGAGCTGTTTTTTTTTTTTAATCATCATCAGCAAGCACTACAGAGACCTCAGTTTCATCCCACTCATTCAACATGTCTATGTGATATGTTTAAATTTTCTTTTCCAGTTTGCCTGATTTTGTAATTCACTTCATTTACTCTGCCACTTCAAAAGGCCCTTGCCACTTGCCAAGAAATGTGTTCTTGGCAGTGAGCACTAATACAAGCACTTTGCCATCTGTCTGAAGCGCTTACAAGTATTTCTACTGTATACTGCTTGCTTGGCTTCTTGTGTATGCTCTTTTCATAGCTTTTTCAACAACAGTCTACAACTCTTAACCTACCCAGCACTTCTGTAAATAAATCCCATCACAATCTTAAAGAGAGTGTTTTCTTCTTCTTCCCAGGTGTCCCTTGCTATGTCTAGCAAGTCATATTGATGTCTGCTATACAATAGCTCAAAGGGAATAAATCAATTTCACGCCTGGGATACTTCTGTTCGAGTAAAGCAAAGTTTTGTTAACGTGTTCAGCTAGTCCAACTGTTTAATAGTAGAGTATAGATGCTCTCAGCTACTTAACCTTTAATAACTGGTATAGTTAATGCATTATTCTGGACATGATCGGATACCTTGGTCTGTCAGTATTTCGTAAAAATATTCCAACAATGTAAAACAGCAGCACCGGCTCCTTTGCTAACACCTTATTTATTCATTTAAGGGGAACTGCTCCTGTGAACTTTCTGGAATAATCACTGACTTACCAGTATATACTGATGAGCTTTACTTGATTTAAAAAAGGAGTCCTACAAGGTTCACAGCTATTAGTTCAAATGGGACTTATATTATTGGTATAGGGATCAAAGGGTTCCTAAATCATTGTTTAGTTGCAGTCTTTTGGTGTTTTGGACAAACTTCACCTGCAAAGTTCTATTCTATTCACATCACACAGCTACTAAAACCTAGCAAAAATTCTATCCCTTACCTTACCCATCTCTAGCTGCCCACCCAAAATTTGTCTTTAAGGTCAACTTCAGGGTCTATATTAAAATACAGAAACCTCACTTACACGAATACCTAAATGCCAATACACAAATAGTGAACCGCAAGAACACCAAACATCCTGAAGTGCGAAATTCGAAATATCGAATTCCCACAGTTGGCCCTTATTTGGTATAGCTCCCTAATGTAAATGTGCAATAGCTACTGATGTTAGGATTAGGGTGCGGGTTAAGGTAAGTACATATATAGTAATACATGCACCCTACAGTTTAGGGTCAGAAGTAGGGTTACGTTAAGTGTGTATAAAGTAATATAGTTGTGTAGGTTAATATATATATGTAAATTACACTTTTCCCACAGTTGGGTGTTTGTTTGTTTACAGTTAAATATATTTGTGTGCAGTGAATGTTTGATTAGGATATGGGATATATGGGTGAAGTGTAGATATGGGGAAGTGTGGATTATTTATTTTGTTTCGGTAGGTAGCACATAGTGGGTGGTGGGGTTGGCCAACTATGGGAATTTGATATTTCGAATTTCGCACTTCAGGACGTTCTGTGCTCTCGTGATTCGCTATTTATGTGTCTGCGTTTAGGTATTTGCGTAAGTGAGGTTTTGGTATTTTAATATAGACCCCAACTTCATTACAAGAAATCTAAAGGGTCTGGTACCAATAAGTAGCTTAGTTCCTGCTCACTCACTCACTCTCTCTTTTTTGTCAGTTCTATAAAAACAATGAGAAAAAACTCAGTGGATACTGCTGAAGCTAGCCGAAAAAGCAGACATCAAAGACATGAACAGAAAACTTCGGCTAAACACCACGGCTTCTTCTTTGCTGAAAAAATACTTCTTCCAGACAAATGTGGAGATGAAAACAGCCACTGTACTCCAGTCCAGGATTTGTGTGTTACACAAAATGGTCAAGAACATCGTTAAAGTTAGTGTGTGCAGTAGAACTGAAGAAACTCATAGCCAAGTTCAGTAACGTGCAGTAGTGCAGAAACAGGGACAGATGCCATTTTGTGTAGCAGTGTAACACACAAATCCTGAACTGGAGTCCAGTGGCTGTTTTCATCTCCACATTTGTCTGGAAGAAGTATTTTTTAGCTGAAGATTTCTTTTCATGTTCTATAAAAACAAGCAAGTTTTCAGTTCAATAAATGGGTATGAATTAGGACTGTTCTGTCAGGGGTGTCCTCTTCAATTATTGCTGTATTTTCTCTAGCTCTGCTAGGAGTATCATTGTCCCACTAGGATTTTTTGTTTTAAACTGATATGGCTTTTGTGGAGATTAAGTAGGCCACCGTTACTTTCATCCCTAGCCTGATGTGAGGAAGAGGGTATAGCTTCATCTGCTACAAAGTCAGTCACTGCTTTCTCTCCTTCATTTAATTACTGTAGAAAGAGCAATTCATGGAAGTACTCTCTTTGACCTGGGGTGCTCCCAGGCTTTTTTGTCTGCAGATTATTTCCATTTCTAATTATTCTAATACTACAGTCCTGCCTGTGCTCTTGTCTGGCTTTCTGTTAAAGTTCTGTCTAGCCACCTCCATTTTTCTTTGCAAGGCTTGTTTGCCCCTTCGGAGTTTATGCATTCAATTTCCTTCTCATTACTATGAACCTCACTTCATCAGTGCCTGCACGGATTTCTTGAGGTACTCTGGTCACTGCACTTTTATGCAGAGTATATTTAACTGTAAGGCCTCCCCTAGCAGACAATGCACCATCCCCTTTTGTACTCCTATCCACTGGAGTCTTTCAGTGAGACTCAGTTTCAACATCCAGCTCCAAGCCTTATTCCCCTTTGAAACTTACAATTTTATAGCTTTGCCCTTATTACAACTGTGAGTCTCTGTCAATACATCTGGTTTTGCTCTCCCCCATTTTCCACAGGTCTTTGAAATCAAGAAAGTCTCTTCACAGTTATTACATCATGTGTTACATTAACACTAACTACTGAGTGCAGTACTCTGCCTAGAAGAGTCTGTATTTCTGGCTGGGTTTTAAGATATTCTTTCTTGTTTCCAAGCTCACACATTAATTTTAATTTTCAGGTTGCTAGTAGTTTTATGCTTACACATAAATATTTTGATCTAACTTATAAACAATCCTTGTAATTCCTTTTCATCTGCAAAAACAGTACATTTTACTAAATTTGGCAAAAGGTAGATTCTACACTTCTAGAAGCCAAGTACCCAGCCTCACTACATTCCATTGGTTCACCTCGAGATGTAGGTCGCTTAACAGCTAATCAGTAGCAAAATGGCATAGTCATAAGCTGTAAAACAGTTTGCTATAATGTCCCTTCCTAAAAGATCTAAAGCAAATTAATTCAGTTAATAATAGTTATTTTCTTATTTACAGGCACAGACATGCTTACTTGATAGCTTGTTAGTAGCCCTTGCTGCATATACAGATCTGACTTAAGATTTGCTCTTTCAAACAATACCAAACACAACATACTACTAAGGCTTCTAGTTGTTCAGAGTTTTGCAATTTATTTTGGAATGCACATTTTTGCAAATTGCTAGGTAGTACACAGTCAAATCTATCTATTGCTAAGATATCTAAAAGTATACCTTCAACATTCACATCAGGTTCTCAAAATGCCAAGGCTCAGAGTTTTTCCCTTCAGGACCTTGATGACACAAGCAGTAATGATCCACAAATAAGTCTGACTTGAAACAGCTAAATATGGCAGGCAAAGCAAACTCAAAAGGTACAACAGCTTTCTTCCAACTTTTCTTTGCTGGAAAGCAAGTCTACTCTGCTAAAGGTGTCTCCTTCCATTCAAAGATGCTGGGGACTCCTCATCAGAAACCCTCTAGGGTTAGAGGCAAGTACACACACCAAATCTTCCAAGCACAGGATTAAAATATATTTGGTTTTATCCTCAGAAGACCTCCAGTCCATGTTTGTACCTGCTGTCAGTAATGCACAAAACCTTAAGAGACGCCTGAAATCTGGATGAATAGGCATATAATTATATGCATCTTTTAAGTCTAAGGTTACCAGAAAATTCAAATTAGGAAGAGGGATAACAGGTTGTGAAGTGAAAGCCTTTTGAATCAGGACTCCATCACAAATTGGTTTAGGAAAGGAGGATTCAGAATTGGTCTCCAAGAATTTTCTTTCTTTGGCACTGAAAACATTACTGCGTAAAATACATTTCCTAACTGAGGAAGAAGAGCAACAGCTTCTATTAGCCCTCGAGACAGTATATGATGTAAAACAGAAGGAAAAAGAAGAGTTTGGTCTGGCATACAAGAAAGAATCCCCTGAAAGGAGGAAGCCACTGCCATCTGTAACCTCAATCGATCACATTCAGCATCCATTTGTCTGAAACAATCTGTTGCCAGAGAGAAATGGAAATTCAGACTTTCTGGAAGAATTGAAAGGCAAAATCCCACAGAGTCATTCTGACTTATTCAAATACCCTTTGTTTTAGGGGTTCCTGTTTCTTTTTTAGAACCTCCCTGCCATGACTTTTTAAATGCCTGCTTAACAGCATTCTGCTTAGACTGCTTATTTTGTTTTTTAACAAAGTTAGAGGAGGGAGCAGAAAATGCCTTGGAAAACTCAGAGGTGGCGGGTTTGAAAATATGAGATTCCCTGCATTAGCTTCTCACTCTCTTTGCACTTTTTGATAACCTCTGCCACAGAAGGTTCAAAGCTAAACCTCTTATCAATGGGAAAATTCATAATTTCATTCTTGACATCTTTGGGAGGTTCTGAGAATGCAGCCAGGCAAACCTCCTTAAAACAGGTCCTGTGGCAGCAGCCCTGGTAGTACTGTCTAGGGAGTCTTTCTTTTGGCTTTTCCCGGTTAGGGGTCGGCACAGTGGAACTCCGGTCCGCTAATGATTGGCAGTAGATTTTATGGTGCCGAGTTGCCAGCCCAACACCCAACCTTCAAAGAAGGCATGCCCATTCACACACGCACCTACCTGCATGGTACAGTCACTCGACCGTGGGGAGGACATGCAGACTCCACACAGAAGGCACTCCAGCTGAGAATCAAATGAGAGAACCTCTTGCTGTGAGGCGACAACACTAACCGCTGCATCACCACGACTTCATAAAGCATTTTAAACAATGAGTAGTGACTTGAGAAATTATCTAAATTATACAATGCAGATTTTACCTCACAAGACGAAACTGATGCCAAAATATTCCATATACTTTAACAATTAGGATAAACTTAAACATATGAGCCTGACAGATTATAATTCTAAAAATGAAAGCTGCAGAAGCATACACGTTTCCCCAAATTTATCAAAAGCTTTCCATCATTATCAGAAAGTGAGAGATTAGAATTAACAAAATATTTAGTAGCAGCTAGATTTACTAAAGCTACAGCTGCTGGGGCAGGATTGGGATTAGTGCATAAAAGATACTGAGGAACTTTATACAATCTGTCTGCTTTCTTAGGATCAAGCAGGCTGATTGTCATGGAAATTGCAGGCTGTGACAAAAACATTCTCCGAGGTAATAAGAACTGGAGGGATAGGAGAAAGTTCTGGAAATTCTAATTGCAATAAAATCATATTTTTAAGGACTAAGAAATCGCAGTATTTTCCCACTAAAAATATTGGTTCACCCTGGAAACAGTCACAGAAAAAGACAATCCCTTGTACAGAGACTCAGACACCACACACACTTAAAAAAACTGAATCTGCTCCTTCAAAATCCACTACAGATTTAATTTTTGAACTTCTTTAGGGAAAGAGGAATCCCTTTTTCTTTTACCAGAAACTCTTCTGCACTAACAATCAAGAGCCTACACAATACACTGAGCCAAGACGCATCTGAGGAACTGTGAAAATATAAACAACAAAGCCTAGAGATTTCTTTAAAGTATAAAAAAGAAATATGGACATAGGCAAGAAAGACAGATTTGATATGGTGCAATATTTATGCAAAGGCGAAAGCCAAATTAATCAATATAAAGAAGACAACCCCAAAGATATTCAAAAAGAAATACAGGCACAGGCATCACATAAGGAAAATTTCACAATAAAAAATATCACAAAGAGGGAATGTAGAAAAGAAGATTAGTAAAGTAGAAATTAAAAAAATAGAAGTTGAAGTTATGGAGTGCCTGCAAAGTGAAGGATTTGTTATAGAACATCTAACACAGGTTACATCACAGCATGATGGAACAAGTTCTCAAAGTAAGAAAGATCAGGAGACATCTGAAGAAATATGGACATGAGAAAGAAAGAGATTTAATATGGCGTAATAGCTATGCAAAGGGGAGAGCAAAACTAACAAATACAAAAAGAGCAGCACCAAAGATATTTGTAGAGAAATACAGGCAAAGGAATCCAGACATGGAAAACTTTACAATACGAAAAATAAAACGACAAAGAGGAAAAGTAGAAAAGGTGATTAGTAATACAGAAGTTAAAGAAATAGAAACAGACATTATGGATTACCTGCAAAGTGAAGGATTCAGTGTAGAAAATCTAATTCAGAAAGCACCACAACAGGATAAAGCAATGGACATCCAAATTAAGGGGAAACCAGTGGAATGGGAAGCAATTAGTCAGGTGCCATATGAGATATTTTGGAGCCTTCCACAGGAAACCAGTATAAATGTTCACTTGAAGCTGGACATGAAGGGAAGGAACATGAAACTGTGGAAATTCAGACATAGTCAGTCTTGAGGAGTGATAGGCCAGTGAGTTCTCATATGACAGAGCAACAGATGGCACAGGATGAAATTGAAGAGAATGTGCCACAAGATGTTACAGAACTTTCTACAGAATGCACACAACAAATGTGCCTTCAGTTTAAAAGAAAATGAGCTAAGAGAAGAGTTGCTTAATTTAACAGAGATAGACATATTAAGATCAATGAAAGAAATAGACTGCAGAAGGTCAATAAAACCCAAAAGTCAGAAGTTTGATAAAACAAATGAACACAGTAATTAGGAATGTCCATAGAGATCCATGTGATATAACAGAAGTAAACAGGATATATTACCGTGCACCTAAATGAATAATTGATAAAGTTCTACCACAAGAACACAGGGTAGTGAGAGAAAGGAAGGGGAGAAATTGAATACCATCATGGAAGCATCGAATAGAGAAAACTATAAAGCAATTAAGACGAGAAGTGTCACTGTTAGAAGAGCAAACGAGGGAACAGATCAACAAAAATACTTAGAAATATACACGTGATATCAGCAATGTGCATTATTAGAAAAGATCAGGATCTATCGTGCACTATTGCAAACTACAAACTAAAAATCCCAGCACAGCCAGAAAAACTTAGAAAAGACACAGATAAATATAAAGGAAAGTACAAAATAAGCAATTTATTGATGACCCAAAAGAGTTTTATAAAAAATTGGGAAACAAGGTAAAGGAATTGAAAGACCACCAAAAAAGAAGAAATAGAAATATTTTGGAAAAATATTTATGAAGATCCTGTGGAACATAACAAAGATGCTAAATGAATAGAAGAAATAAAAGAAAGAATAAGTTTAAAGGTACGGAATATGAAATAGGATGAAGTAACAGCCAGAGATTGAAACAAAGTTAAGAAAAGCCTCTAATTGGAAAACCGCAGCCCAGATGCAATACCTAACTTCTGGTTAAAAGTATTAACAGGTTTGCATGAAGATTGAACCACGAGTAAGAACTATTTACATGCACACATCGAACAGACACCAACCTGGCTAACAACAGGAAAAACAATGCTCCTACTTAAGAGTGAACCTGTAAGCTACCCTACAAATTATAGACCAATAACTTGCCTTCTGACGACATATAACCTATACACTGGAATTGAAGCCAACAGAGCTTATAGTCATTTAGAAGAAAACTCAATTATGGCAATAGAACCACAGGGCAATAAAAGGAAGTCATATGGAACAAAGGATCACTTGTTGTTAAATCAAGTCATAGTGGAAAACTGTAAAAAGGGGAAGAATCTAAGTATAGCATGGCTTGACTACAGAAAAGCATTTGATAGTATCCCACCATTCATGGCTAAAAGAGTGCTTGAAAATGAATAAGTTACACCCTACACTGATCGACTACATTTCATTGACCATGAAACAATGGCAGACCACTTCGCAATTAAGCCATGTTAAAGGACAAATTATTATCCCAGGGATAAAAATTCAAAGGGGGATATTCTACGGTGACTCTGTCACCGCTGCTATTCTGTCTTGCCCTTAATCCATTAAGCTGTCTACTTAACAGCTTAGACCATGGCTATAATTTGACTTCTAGAAAACAACGAAGTGTAATGACTTCTCGTCTTCTTTTTGTCGTGATTTAAAACTGTATAGCTCATCAGATGAGGAACTGAAAGCACAACTGTAAGTTGTTAAAACTTTTTCAGATGATATAAGAATGTCATTTGGTCTTGATAAGTGTACAAAAGCAACCTGTAAAGCAGGAAAACTGCAGCACCAAGAAAACAAATGTGATATAAAAAAACTTGAGCAAGAGGGAGTGTATAAATACTTGGGAACTGATGAAGGATCAACAATAAAACATGAACAAATACGAATAAAACTTTGTAAGGAATACTTGAGAAATCGCCACACCCAGTGACTACAGTGTCTTGTGTACAGAGAGACACAAAGTCTAAAATATCAGGATTTGCAGGCAGAAATGAGAGCAATGTGCAAGAAAGACACCCAGACAGTTCCAATAGTAGTAGGAGCAACCGGTCTAACAAAAAAGAATCTACAACAGCACTTGGGCATGTTACCAATACATTTAACCCAGTACGAATTGCAGAGAGAGTCATTACTGGGCACACTGCAGGTGCCGCAAAGAGCACTTCTGGATGACATAGAAGATTGAAACAACACTAATTTCATGAACTTTAATCGTGTTTTGACTTAGGAATTGGGTCTATTTCCGTCATGGTATTAGAAACCCAAAAGACTTGGAGAAGTTAAAAAGTGAATGACCATGAGCCAAACCCAATAAATTACTCCTGGAGCGTAATTAGTTTACCTTTCAGGTTCATAAGTATTAAGCTAGCTGCCCTTGCAGGCCAGTTGAAGCCTGGCCAAATTTTCCTTTTTTTGTGCTCTAAATAACCTATCCCATTTGGTTATATACTGGCCTTAGCCATCCCATGGGCGATAATAAATTACTCCTAATGAGAATAACTGGAATCATGCCATAGACAATTTGAGGAGACCTATACATTGGATAAAGCATTTAGGAACTGCATATGTCCATTACTGGCTTTGTACAGAGGGTAGTCCTGGGGTAATCTTCTGCTTCACATCCATAGATCTAATTTGTGCTTGAAAATGGACAGGGATGAACTTTGTTTTAAGTAGATGAGCAGTCTGTTCCGCAAAAGTGGTATACTCTGCGAGATATACCTGTCCCTCCACACCATTCTGTTGACATTGAAGAAGAGGTTTAGATCCCTAGCCTGAGTATTTCCAATGCCGTTTGACTTGCTGATGTACAGTAAATCTATCAGCAATGGTTTAGAGGAGCCTGGCATAAGAGACACAGGTCACCTCTTAGCAATCTGTAGGATACGGAGTATAGTGACAGGGCTTTGAGTCTGTCCATGTAAGACATGTTGTTTAGGCCTTCTATCCTTTAAGTGAAGTATCTCTGGGGGCATTCCAGTTGGTGCATGTGTCTGGATAGATATATGCCAAAGGGGGTATTATATTCAATGACTGGCCTAATGAGGGCTCAGTAGAGGGGGGACAATAACATCCCTAGATCTAAACACAATCCTTTTGTTCATAAGCTGTGCAATATAGAAGGACTTTCTTACAACAAGAGACACGTGTTGGTCAAAAGTAAGTCACTGCCAAAATCCCAAAGGGGTGTTACTATCAATGTCACAGTTCCCTGGGGTAGATGAATTCCCAAAGGATACAATAATGCATTTTTTAGCATTTAGTTTCAGACCATGATTTTGGCGCCAGTTATTTATTTCAGACAAACCTTCCTGAAGGATGGCCAAGTCATTTGAGGATTCAATGGCTACTCCTATTTTGCAGTTATCAGTAAAGTTTGTCAGCCCGAGCCTTTTGCTATTGGCTTTTACTTCAGAAAAGTAGATGCCAAACAGGACAGGTCCCAGCACAGAACCATAGGGGCTCCACTGGTGACTGGTCTCTTTGTGGAGGTAACGTCTCTAATTTTGATTATCTGTGTCCTGTCTGTAAGTCAGTTGCCAATCCAGTAGATGACATAGGGGTTTATTCCCAGTTTACTTAGCTTTTCTACTATGCCTGACTGGACAATTGTGTCAGAAGCTTTGGCCAGGACGAGGTATGTACCATTTTGCCTTTACCCATTGCTTTGTTGAACTTTTCAAAAAAAATCAGGTTGAGTAAGCATGACCTGACTAACAAAATCCAAACTGAGACAGGTCCAGTGTTTGGAGGTCCCGTATGTCCTGACTGATTAATTCCATGATGAGTCTTTCCATGCCTTTGCATATGAAGCTGGTCAGACTTATGGGTCTGTAATTTCCTGAGTCTTCCTGTAAAGAAACAGATCCAGTACTGCCAGTGACAGTTTTCCAGGGAGGGGCACAAGATTCTGCCTAACCTGCATCTTTTCCTATGACCAACAAGAGTGACTTTCCCTTGCCCATTGAGGGGCCTCCAACAGCAGCAGAGGATGTAGCTAAACCCTGGTCCATGGCAACTGTATGGATTACATGAGGGGGATCAGAAGAAAAGGAGGAGTGGTCTGAGGAAACAGCTTTGGCTACAGCAGACTCACTCTCTTGTGCCTAAAGAAAAATACCAGCCTGTAGAGGTGGCAAAGGCTGCTTAACAATCTTTTTCTTTCTGTGACTGGAAGAAGGTCTGACCAAGAGACCAATACTTTGCTCCATGGTCAGGGTGAATACAGTGCTTCTTTCCCTGTGAAGTTTAATAGTAATGGTCGATAAAATAGGAAAGTAACAAAAAAGTAACTTTTCCCCCCAAAAAAGGTAGTAAAAAGCATTTAAACATTCCCGCGGCCCCAAAAGTAAAATAACCACAGTTGTTCAACAGAAAAAGTAGTTTCAAATAAATTTTAACAACTTTTTAATCACAAAAGTAAAAAAGTGCACTCCTGATTAAAAGTACATAAAAGTCAAGAGACTGCCACAAAAACACTTGGTCATAGCTTAAAAATATTTTTTTAAAGAAAAAAAGTAAGTTGTCTGAAGTAAAACAAGAATGTAGAAGGTTTATCCACAAAAGGGACTTATCTGCCCAACAATAAAACACTGTTAGCTATCGATCCTTGAAAGCTCACAGAGGAGTGCTCTTCTTGGTGAGCAGGAAAAGTCTGATGGGCTTGTTGACCAAATATTACTTTTTAGTCAACTCATCTTGAGCCGACTAATGGCTTGGTCATGTGGAAGATGCCCTGAAACGTTGGAAGCTGGTGGCCTATTAAATCCTATGCAGGATATAACCCATACACAGCTTATAATACTGCAGCAGTGATCATACTGATGAACAATAGATAACACAAAGACTGCGAAGCTGGAAGCTCTTAATTATGGATATGGATAGTAACATACAGGCAATAAAAATGCTTCTAGTCCCTTTAGTTTAATGAACAAGTCAAGCCCATTTGTATCAACCACAAATCATGGAACATAATAAAGAGATGAAGGAATTCATCTGGGAGGGGAAGAGGGCAAAAGTTATGTGGGGTAAGTTGATTATCTCCATTGAACAAGGTGGCTTAGAATGTCCTGATTTGAAGGGATACATCAGAGCTACACAGTTAAGACTTGCACATAAAATCATAGTGGAAAGGGAAGTTGATGAAATGGGGAGGGTGGTGGTGTTCAAGAAGTGAGAAGAGAAACGGATTTTTGACACAGGCCCTTAATGAGAATATCAACAACACAGAATATTATATTCATAAAGTAGCTGAAAGTATTCTAAAACGAAACCAACAAGGGAATGGAGAAAGTAGATTTTGCCAACAGGAATAACTGTAAGTAGGGCCACGGAAAACAGGCAAGAGGGGGATATAATTTACTGAAGAAAATGAACAAAGGAACAAAGGTATTTGGAGCAAATAACTAGTGAGAGAAAGGTAAGACAGTGGGATGAGGTCATGCAGAAATCTGAAAACTGCAGTTTAGAGTATGCCTTTCCTACCAGAGACTATCAGTGTATAGGCAAACAGAAAGGGGCAGGATAGTCCTAAGTGGAAGACCAGCTCCAGATAAAGCTTTCAGTGGAGTCAAGAACAGAAGCTGCTGTTAGAGAGACATAATTAGTATGGCATATTAAATATGGAGTGATCATTATAAAAATCAGTTAGAGGAGATTAAAAAAGATCGGTAAGAGAGAATGTAAAGGCAATATACAAAAGAACAATGGGAGTAACACCTGTGTGGTTACCAAGCATGCAACAAAGTCCAGAAGATTTAGGATTTCTGTTTGGAGTTGTCTGAATAAGTATTTTTATATCTAATCAGACTTCAGAGAAAATTTCCTTAGGTCAACAGAGAGAGGAAACTGGGAACATGTTATCTGGGAATGTAACGATTTGGAAAAGTTTAAGAATTTCCTACAGTGTACTTTGTCAGAAATGTTGGTGAAGCAAGTGGCTGCAACTAAGGAAATGATGCTTTTGAAATGGGCTATAGGACTTGCATTGCACAGCCATGGTAAGGCCTTTTAAATGCTATTGGCTGCAAGCAATTGCTAGAAAATGGAAGTCAAAATCTATTGACGTACTGAATATTGCAAGGAAGACAAAAAGACCTGGAGATGCGACTTTTAGAAAAGGAATGGAGCAAACTACAAAGAATAAATGGAAACTATGAAAATAACACATGCAGAATAATGTTCAGGAGGAGGACTGAGGTTTAAAGGAAGGCAGGATTTAAGCATTTTAGGCAATGCTGGAGTGAATGGTGATTGCTAAAAAGAATATTTACATATATAAAATGTACACTGTGTGAAAATGGAAAAAATACAAAAAAAATACTTTGTCCTTTGTGGAAAACTCCACAAGGTTTGTAACACTTCAAGGCCATCCATTCAGACATTGTTTTATCGGAGTAGACTGCAACTAAGAAACAAAAGGCTGCTGAAATGATAGACAAATACCAACTTTTACATTATGAAGTTAAAGTGACAATCCATTGAGTACCACAGAGGGGGGTCAAAAATGCAAAATCCCTTTCCCCTGGTGCATGTAATACTGCAGGTGTTTCAAGCAAGTGATGCACATTAACAGACATACAGGCCAGGGTGCTAAGGCATTGTACTATGCAAGGTAAAGAGCTGGAGCAGACTCAACAGCTCACTTGTCACACCAAATGACAAATGTGGTCCATTTTGAGACAAAACCTGCTGGTATTAGGCCCTCTACCTTCTCCTAAAACAAACAGAAGTGCAGAAGAAAATGGCTCCCTACTGCAATTCTGAGGCTCATAACTGGCAGTCCAGAAAATATGAAAAAAAAATCCAAAAATACAGGACGACAGTGAAGGCTGAACTTTAAAGTCAGTCCCCCCTCCTCATGTGGAGGGGAGGAGGCAAAGCACTTTACATCCCCAAACGTATATATGTCAATACTAAGATTGTTATACCTCAGGGCAAAGGAAATATTTGGAGAAATGTAAAGCTCTGACATGGTATATATAAATCTGCCTTTACAGTCATTTAATCTTGCTATTCCAAGATTTGAACTAGTCAGTCTCAGAATATCAGACAGTTTATAAAGAAAACATATACTTGATATATCACACTATGGTCTTTCAGACTGCCAGCCTTAAAAATCCGAGATTTAAATGCATTTCCTTGCCTTCTGGGTACATTAACAGTTTGTTTTGTAGGAATCATGCCAAAGCCTGTATTTACTGACAGCTGTGTCAGAAGGGAGAGTTACAGCTGTCTTGGCCAGCACAATAACATCAGAATGTGAACTGTTACTTTTTGTTCTTAGGTTTAGAAATAGCTGCGGGATGGAAAAGATTGGAAGAAATGCAAACTAATGTGACTCCCCTGCGCTGGCCCAATAATCAGGGAGCTTCAGTCCTCACCACTGACAGTGGGGAATGTACAGTGGGGAAAGTACACAGACAGTAAATTGCAATTTCCCTTAAGAATACATAGAAACCACAGTCAGTCTGGGGCTGGTTTCTCCCTCTTTCTCCAGATCCCCAATAAAACTCCGCACTGGCACAGCTATAATGTTGAGATCTCAGCTGAGAAGCCAAACCAAGACTTCAAGCACCCACTGTCTAACCAGTGCTTCATGCCCCTGCCCAAGAAGCTGACAAACACACACACACACACACACACTTTGATGTTTGATTTATACATACACACACACACCTGGGAAAGGTTGCTGCAAGTTTACTAGCTATGCCCCCTTCTTCCCAGACTAAAAGGTAATTTTCACTGCAACCAGCCAGTTCCTTATCAGGTACTTTAAGGCCCTTAGCAAAGGGTGTCCAATCTTACTGTGTAATGTTACTATTCATTCAAATGGTAATTTGACCAACAGACAAGGCTATTAGGAGTGGCCCACAGTGTCACCAAATAGATATGCAAGTACACTAAGAGCTTAAATGTCTCGCATATATCAGCCACAAAGATAGGTTTAAATATATTTAATACAAAATAATAAGACAATACTCAATAAATCATCACAGTAACTTCAGAGTTCAAAATCGCAGGAAATATTTAAAACAACACTGCAGGACAGTCTCAGATAAAGAAAAAGCATCTAAAGTAAGTTCAGCTATATTCCTGACTATATCTAAAAGAAATTACTGTACCCTAATTAACTTATTTACAGCAAGGCAAGTGCAGAGGTGAGTGGATGTTGTCAGGTCAAAGATAAATACAAATTGCTCTCTCTCTCTGAGAGAGTTCTTAAATTAATATCTCAAATATTGCTGCCAGGATACTTGCAGCATGACATTAGTTTCTGTCACCTGACTTCAGTTCCCAGGATCACAAACAACCTCCAATGATGCAGCATCTAGCGCATCTCTGTGAAAATATATAACCTTCAGATGTTTGCAGCTGCTAGAAGACATAAAACAATAAAAAACACTTACAATACAATGCAGAAGGCACCCTAGTTCTAGACATATTGTCTCTGATGTATTGAAACTAACTTTTACAGCAGAATTATAAAACAATTTAATTTCAACTATTTTCTTGAAATTTTGCAAGTTAACCCTCTAGGTTCTAGTTCGCATTGTTAAAACATATACATTTACACAGGTAAAATAGTTTATATACATTTCTGTTCTTTCCCAGTATGGTACAATGTGGACACATCCTTAAGCTCAGTACATTACACACACATGTCTGTACCAGCAGCTTGATATACAGAAAACATACAGTTCTAAAATACAGTGGTAACACAAGCACTTGCATTGTGCTGATATTCACAAATGACATATAGCTATTTACAAAATTCTAGATAGCTGGGTTGGCAGTATTTCCTTTTGTCACACATCTATAGAAATCATTTTAATATTCACAAATGACATATAATTATTTCCACAATTCCAGCAAGGTGGGCTGGCAGTATTTCCTTTTTGTGACATTTCTCCCCCCACCAAAAAAAAAAAAAAACTCAAGCTAGTTTTTCAAGTGACTCTTGAGAAACACTGCTTGAGAGGGAGATTCTATCTAGGAATACACTACCCCACACCTTGTCTTGAGAGTCCATCTGCGTTGGCACCGCTAACCCCACTGCTGTGCTGCACTGTCATATCATATGCCTGTAACCCTAGGTTCCACCTTGGTAACTTGGCATTTGGCTGACTGGCTCCATATAGCCATAGATCACCCTCAGACTCATCCTGCCTCCTACTGCCATTACTCAACATAAGGGCCTCCCTGTCATGTTAAGGTTTTATCATATTATCATGGTACAGTTTGTGCTCCTGTCTCCTGCCTAGCAGTTCTACCATATAGTTAACATCACTGACCTACCTTACCACCTTGAAGGGTCCCTCCCAAACTGCCTGCAGCCTGTTGTGTCTGACAAGAATGAGAACCATTACCTGCTGCCCCTCAGCATACTCTCACACTCAAGCATTCCTGTCATACCAGACCCTTTTTTGCTGCTGGGCTTCTTTCAGGTTCTCCTGGGCCAAGCCCAATGAGCTCCCTGAGCCTTGTCCTAAAATTTAGGACATATGCCACAACACACTCCTTGTGAGATTCACACTCACCCTCCCACTTATCTTGAATCAAATCTAGAGGCCCTCACCCTATGCCCATACAGCAACTCAAAGGGTGAAAAATATGTGGATTCCTGGGGCAACTCTCTGTAAACAAACAATAGATGGGGCAAATATTTGTCCCAGTCCCTCAAACTGGTCTGCAAATGCCTGTAAATTGGTCTTGAGTGTATAGTTTAACCTTTCTACAATACCATTAGTCTGGGGATGGTAGAGGGTGGTCTTTTGGTGCTTCACCCCACAGTGCTTCCACATACAAGCCAGCAGGTCTGACGTGAAATTGGCACCTCTGTCAGTCAGTATTTCTTTTGGGAAACCTACCCTGTTGAAATCTCTAACAAAGCATTTGACACCTTTTCTGTCCCAATGGAGGACAGAGACAGCGCTTCAGGGTATCTGGTAGCATAATCTATTACCATTAGGATATACTTTTTCTCTGTGGAGCCTGGGGTACTCAGAGGCCCCACAATATCCACAGCTACCCTCTGAAATGGCTCCTCAATCACAGGCAAAGGCACCAAAGGAGCATTCACCTTGTTTCCTGCCTTGCCTACCTTTTGGCACTGCTCACAGTTCCTGCAGTACCCTGTTGCATCTTTAGAAATCCCAGGCCAATAAAAGGTCTGCATAATATGTCTCTTGGTATGCTTTATGCCCATATGACCTACAAAGGGAATATCATGAGCTATGGCTAGAAGTGCCAGATGCTAGGATCTGGGCACTACCAACTGCTGTCTTCTCTAACCCTCTAGCCCTCTCTCAGGGGTCCACTCTCTATACAGTAATACTTTGTCCCAGTATACAGATTCCCCCTTCCCTTGAGAATCAGGTGCCTCACTAGCTACCTCCCTCAGGCCTTGTAATGTAAGGTTTGAGAGCCGAGCCTGTCTCAACTCTCTCTTTGTAACCCTTCCCAACTACCCTTCCACAGGAAGTCTGGCATCCTCTGACAGCGGTGCCTCACTGTCAGCCTGGGTACTACTACTCACTTCTGCCCTTGCAGTCACTCTGTCCAAGGAAACATCAGTACCTACAAGCAGCTGTGGTTCAGCTTCAGTCTCACTGCTACAGGGTAACTCCCCTCCCTGACATAACCACCTCACCAGTCCTGGCTGCAAGTGTGCGGTCTTGTCTGGTTCTCCCCCAGGCTACCAGACCCACATGCTTGTCTCCAAGCCTGACTGTGTGCAACTGCATGCACACAAGGTACTGCATTATCAAACTCATTCCCTATCAGGACATCTGCAGGAATATCCTTAAACATACCTACGTGCTTGTTTCCTTTTCCACCCTCCCAGTCAGGGTGAACCCTAGCCAAAGGTATCTGGAATGGGACTCTCCTAAAGTTTTGAATGGAGTAGACTGCCCAAGCAAGTAGTGCTCCTCTTTAACCATTGCAGGCTTCAAAATGAAATGGTTAGGTCAGAGGCTGTGTCTCTCTTAGTAGTGGCCTCTTTCCCATCCACTAAGTTAGGATATAACCTCTTGTGGTAGTTTGGTACCCTTCTTGTTTGCAGACAACTTACTGCTGGCATTTTGTCATTCCCACTTACTGGCTCTCTCACCTTTTGTTCCCCACCTTGCCTCAGTGGACATTTATATGCTACATGGCCCCACCAGTTGCATTTGAAACATCTAACCCTTAGTCCTGGACATGTACTTGGACTACTGGCTTCCCCTCCTACTGGTGGACTCTCTTGGGGCAGTTTGGGCTGCCCACCATGGGTTCCCTTAGACCCATGAGCAGCACTGGATATCCCTTTCCTGTGCAGTGATGCCCTGCTTGCGAGGTATAGGTCTCCCTTTTTCCCCAACTCCTCTGCTGTGTTAGATTCTCTATCTGCTAACCATATTCTCATGTCCTCAGGCACAGTGCTAAGGGCTTGTTCCCTTACCAAAAGGTCTGCCAGCACTTCAGAAGTGGTGACCTGACATTCACTCACTTAGCTATGAAAATAAGTGCTTAGTTCAGCAATATAGTCACATACACTTTCATCTGCCTTGCAGTTATGCTCATGAAACGTTTTTCTATAAGCTTCAGGTGTTAACTTAAAACATTCTAACAAACAATTTTTGACCGTATTATAATTTAAACAATCAGTATCAGACAATTTAAAAATAGCACTTACAGCTTTACCATGGAGTAAGAGGGTCAGGAACCACACCCAGAGTCCTTGGTCAACATTATACTGTTTACATACCCTTTCAAACATATGAATGAAACTATCAAAATTATCCCCCTCTGTAAAATATGGAAGAAATTTACTGACCTTTCTTGCTTCTTGGGTTCAGTTACTCCCTTCCTCATTATATCCATGACCCTGGTGAACAGTCAGCATCTACTTTTCATTCTGCCTCTGCCTCTCATTCTCCTCAGCTTCCAGAGGTTGCAGTTTCTCATTTTCCTCAGTCTCCAGGCATCTCAGTCTCTCTGCTGCTTCTATTTCCAAACATTTGGCCTCCAATTCAAGTCTCTAATTCCAAATGGATTTTTAAGTCCTCTGTGGAAAGGTTGACATGTCCATTTTTTGAGAGTTGTATTTTCCCAATGCCAATCTGATTGTCCTCCTGGTTGCTATTCTGTGATGCAGCTATGACTAAAGCTGCAATAATTTCTGCTTTAATCAGGTTAGCATGCACCAATCCTTTAGCCTGGCACATCTCAGCCAACTGGCTCCTTGTCAGCTTGCCATACTCCTCTGCTGACATGCTTGCCTGTTCTCCCTGACTAAGGTAACAAAAAATAAATAAATAAATAAAACAATTGTGATATGAAACTCTGAATGTTCACTGTGTGGGTGATTGACAGTACAAACACCTTCCTTAGTGACAACTGTTTATAGGCTACAGGAATTCACTATCCACACCACTGAATCCTAATAAGTGGATAACCCATCACTACAAGCCAATTAATATGTGATGTAGATATCCCACCACTGACACAAATTAGTATGTGATGCCCCTGCACTGGCCCATTAATCAAGGAGCCTCAATCCTCACCACTGGCAGCATGAGGAACGTACACACTGGGAGAATGACAAATACACACACAATAAAGTGCAATTTCCCTTAAAAGCACACAGAGACTACAATCAGTCTGGGACTGGTTTCGCCCTCTTTCTCCAGATTCACCCACTGGCACAGTTATAGGGTTGAGATCTCAGCTGAGTGGCCAAACCAAGACCTGCAGCACCCTCATTTTCTAACCAGTGCTTCATGTCCCTGCCCAAGTAGCTGACACACACACACACGCACACACTTTGAGGTTTGACTTACACACACACACACACACACACACACACACACACACACACACACCTGGGAAAGGCTGGCACAGGTTTACTAGCTATGCCCCCTTCTGCCCAGACTATAATGTAGTTTTCACTGCCACCAGCCAGCACCTTATCATCTACTTTAAGGCCCTTAGCAAAGGGTGTCCAATCTTACTGTGTAATGTTGCAATTAATCCAAATGGTAGTTTGACCAAGAGACAAAGCTATTAGGAGTGGCCCACAGTGTCATCAAATAGATATGCAAGTACTCTAAGAGCTTAAATATGTCTCACAAATATCAGCCACAAATATGGGTTTAAATATATTTAACAAAAGAACAAGACAATACTCAATAAATCATCACAGTAACTTCAGAATTCCAAATTACAGGAAATATTTAAAACAACATTGTAGGACAATCTCAAATGAATAAAGAAAAACATCTAAATAAAGCTCTGCTGTATTCCTGACTATATCTAAAAGAAATTGCTGTACCCTAGTTAACTTATTTACAGCAAGGAAAGTGCAGAGGTGAGTGGATGTTGTCAGGTCAAAGATAAATATGAAATGCTCTCTCTCGCTCTCTCTCTCTCTCAGAGAGTTCTTAAATGAATAACTCAAATATTGCTGCTGGGATACTTGCAGCATGATATCACTTTTGGTCACCTGACCAGTTCCCAGGCACACAAGCAACCCCACTGATGCAGTATCTAGCATCTCCCTGTGAAAATACACAGCCTTCAGATATTTGTAGCTGCTAGAAGACATAAAACAATAAAACACTTACAATACAATGCAGAAGGCACCCTAGTTCTAGACATCCTGTCTCCTTGCTGCATTGAAACTACATGTTATAGCACGATTATAAAAATTTAACTTCAACTATTTTCTTAAAGTTTTGCAAGTTAACACTCTATGTTCTAGTTCCCACTGCAAAATCATACACATTTATACAGATACAATAGTTTATATACATTTCTCTTCCTTCTCAGTAGGGTACACTTTAGACACATCCTTAAGCTCAGTACTTTACACACATACTTCTATACCAGCAGCCTGATATACAGACAACATACAGTTGTGCCCACTGAGTGGCGCACAGCTATAGTTATCCCACTCCACAAGGGGGGATCCACCTTGGATCCCGGAAACTACCATCCCATCAGTCTGACAAGCCTTATCTGCAAGGCCATGGAGCGTATTATCATGGAACTTATAAACAAAGACATTGGCAACCTTCAAACACTGGACCCCACCCAGTTTGGGTTCGTGAAGGGCCGATCTTGTCTCCTGAACTTGATTGACTTCTTCGAATCAGTCTTCAGAGCCATGGACAAGGGTAAGGTGGTCCACACAGCCTATCTAGAACCTTGCTAAAGCCTTTGACACCATCCCCCACTCTGGAATCATAGATAAACTTACTGAGCTGGGCATTAATCCCTATGTCACCCAATGGGTTGTTAACTGGCTTACTGATAGAACCCACACTGTAAAAGTAGCCGACTACAAATCCAGCTCCAGACAAGTGACAAGTGGATTACCTCAGGGTTCAGTCCTGGGACCGCTCTTGTTTGGCATCTACTTCTCCGAAGTACAGGCCAACACTAAGGGACTCTGGATAACAAAGTTTGCAGATGACTGCAAACTGGGAGCCATTATTGAATCCCCCAATTGATGTGGATACTCTACAAAAGGGCCTTACAGAAACAGATGCTTGGTGCCAGAGCCATGGGCTCAAGCTCAATGCCAAGAAATGTATAGTTATCCCCTTTGGGAAAAAACATGTACCCGTGAATTACCATATAGGTGGCAGTACACTAAACACCGAAAGTTTGATAAGAGACTTAGGGACACAGGTGGACAGAGGTCTCACCTTCGATAACCACATCGCCACAACAGTCAGGAAATCCTTCTATGTGGCACACCTCATCACTAAGGGCTTTTCATCCAGGAAAAAGGAGGTCATTATCCCACTGTACACATCCCTCATTAGACCCATTATAGAATACAATTCCCCGTTTAGTATGTACCTCTCACGACATCTGCAACAACTGGAAAGGCCACAGAAATACCTCACTAAAAGAATCAAAGGCCTAAAGCAGATGCCCTACGCTGACCGCCTTTAAAAAACTCCAGCTATACTCTGTCACATATCGTCTACTCAGAGGCGATCTTTACTTAACATACAAGGCCATGTCAAACCCAGAGCTGTTGGACATGCTACACTTAAAGAAATCCCAATCCATCAGAGCCACATGCTCCAGGGATCTAAACCTTGTCATCACAATAAACAAAACATGCTGGAGGGATAGGTTCCTGACTCAGAGACTCCCCAGACTCTGGAATAGATTGCCCATACATGTCAAGCAGAGTGACACTTTATTCCTCTTCAAAAGGAACCTTGATGATTGGATGGGAGAAAGGAAATTCACCCCGGGGATCACGTCAGTCACCCTGCTAGACAGGGGTCCAGGGAAGAAATAGCCAGGGAATTGTTATGGCTAGGCTTGTATAGGCCATAGGGCTGATAGCCTAGTACCAACCTAATATAGTGGTAACACAAGCAATTGCATCCTGATGATATATGATGATATATGCAAATGACATACAACTACTTACAAAATTCCAGACAGCTGGGCTGGCAGTATTTCCTTTTGTCACACTTCTATATAAATCATATTAATATTAATATTCACAAATGACATATAATTATTTCCAAAATTCTAGCAAGCTCGGCTGGCAGTATTTCCTTTTGTGACACTGTATAGAAGGCTCAGAGTCCAACAGATGGCACAGTCACTGGTCACCAATGGTTGTCAATGACAAAATGTGCATCAGAAAAGAAGTAGCTGATGCTTCCAATGAGATGCAAAAAACAATCCAGTCCTGGATATTCAAGTGTCTGTACTATATCCAGAAATGTGTTTCCATAAACTCTGGAGTTCTGTTAACTTGGAATATATAAACAGTCTAAAAAACTAAAACCAGCTTGTTCCCAAATCATCATGAGTAAACTGAGCAGAAGGAAAGTACAGTTTTGTACCTACCATAAATGTAGATGTCCGATAGGTATGCATCTGCAGTCATAACATATGGGTTTGTCCTGCCTCAGGCAGCCCTTCGGTCGGCCGGATTCCAAAGTCTGGGTCTGGCCTCGGCTGATGTCGCACTTCACCCGACGTCATAGCTCCTGGGGTATAAAGGCATCAGCCGACGCCATTTTCCTCAGTGTTTCTTGCCCCAGATGCCAGGTGCCCTCTAGGAAGGCTAAATTTGGATAAAGTAGAAAATTCCAAACAGTAGAAATCACAAAGTATATATACATATATACATACAAACAAACAAATACACCATAATAGATTCCCCCAGCTAGCTAAGAGAGGGGTAAGTACCCTAGGAATACCACAGAGGGGAAGGAGGGTGGGTAATCCTGACTGCAGATGCATACCTATCGGACATCTACATTTATGGTAGGTACAAAACTGTACTATGTCCTTCAAGGATGCATCTGCAGTCATAACATATGGGTAGAATACCATAGCCAAACTGGGGGAGCAGGCACTAAGATAATGATGGTGTAGTTAAGATCCCTTGTAAAACTGCAGTTGCAAAACCTGCTCGGGATCTGGAGTATAAAGGAAGATTGTAATGCTTGGCAAATGTATGCACGGAGCTCCAAGTAGCAGCTTCTAAAATGTCTTTGGTAGCCACTCCTCGTAGGAAAGCTGTAGTGGTGGCTGTAGCTCTTGTGGAGTGAGGCCTGATATTTTCAGGAGTTGTCTTTCCATGAAAAGAGTAACAGAATTGAATGCAATTTCCTATCCATTTTGAAATTGTCTGTTTGGAAATTGCTTTTCCTTGCACTCCTGTTGCATATGCTACCAGAAGCTGGTCAGTTTTTCTGTTGGTCTTAGTTCTGTCCAGATAGTAGCGCAGTTGTCTGTGTACATCCAAGGTGTGCAGTAGTTTTTCCCCCCTGTTCTGTGGGTTAGGGAAGAACGTAGATAAATGAATAGCTTGGTTCAAGGATACTCTGGATACCACCTTTGGCATGAAAGTAGGATTGGTTCTCAGAGACACTCCATCCTGGTGAAAGATAAGGAAAGGCTGCACTGCCATTAAGGCCTGTAACTCGGATACCCTTCTTGCTGAAGTGATTGCTAGAAGGAAGGCAGTTTTCCAAGATAAGAACTGTAAGTCTGCTGATGCTGCTGGTTCAAAAGGGGGAAGTGTTAATTTTTCCAGCACAAAATTGCGATCCCATGCTGGTAAAGGTGGTTTCCTTGGAGGTTTTACATTTTTGATCCCTCTTAGAAATTGTCTGAGGAGAGGTTGAGAGAAGATAGGAGGATCCATGTTGTACTCTGCTGAAATTGCTGAAGCATGAATCTTAATGGAAGAATAGGACAGGCCATTGTGGAACAGTTCTGCTAAGTATTTTTTTCCAGGCAATTAGCTGCAGTGTTTTCAAGTTTGGATGCAGGGTCTTGTAGTTGTTCTGTGTTAGAAGTAAAGGCCATAGAGGTAGAGGCCATGAGTTCGTCCGAGACATGCTTCTCAGTAGTGGGTACCAATGCTGCCTTGGCCAGTCTGGAGCTATCAGAATTACCTTTGGCTGTTCCTCCCTGATCTTCAGTAGAACTTTGTACATCAATGGGAGAGGTGGAAAGGCATAAACTGTCAGGGCCTTCCAGCTGAAAGAAAGGGAGTCCATCCTCCAGGCTTGTGGGTGGTAATCTCTTGAGCAGAATTTCTTCAGTTGGTGGTTGAGTGGGGAGGCGAACAGGTCTATCTCTGGCATTCCCCATGTCTTTGTTATGGTTTTGAAGATGTCTGGATGCAGCATCCATTCGTGAGCATCCGTGGTAGTTTTGCTTAATCTGTCTGCTAGTGAATTTTCTTTTCCTGGTACGAATCTGGCCTGCAGTTGAATGTTGAGATTCAGGCCTAGGTTCCACAGATCCATTGCCATCCGGCATAGAGGGTAGGAATGTGTGCCTCCCTGTTTGTTGATGTACCACATGACTGTGGTATTGTCCGTCCTTATCAGCAGGTGTCCTTGCTGGAGGAATGATTTGAATGCCTCGATTGCATGCTTCACTGCCAGCATCTCCTTTAGATTTATGTGTAGATTCAGCTGGTCTTGGGACCATAGGCCTTGGATACACTTGTCTTCCATGTGTGCCCCAGCCTAGGTCTGAGGCGTCCGTGGTGATGGTCTGCCTTGGTTGTGGTTAGTGGAAAGGCAACCCTCTGTTGGTCTGGCAGGCCTGAGCCCACCACAGGAATTCTTGTTTCAGGCATGGAATGATTGGTATCATGGTTTCTAGACTGTGTCTGTGTTGAGACCATACATTCCTTAGGTACCATTGTAATTTTCTCATATGCAGTCTGGCATGTGGGATCAAGATTATGCAGGATGCCATGTAACCCAGGGCCTGCAGGACTTTCCTTGCAGTAAGCTGAGTTTGTCTTGTCAATGCCATGAAGTAAACTGGAAGTTGCTTTTGTTTTTCTTCTGTGAGAAAAGCCATCTGAGATATTGTGTCCAATTCTGCACCCAAAAATGTTATCCTTTGGGATGGCACTAGTCTTGACTTCTGTATGTTGACTGTGTATCCCAAGGCTTGCAGCAGTTGTATGACATAGGTCAAATCCTTTATTATTTTTGTCTTGTTGTCCGCTTGTATTAGGCAGTCGTCCAGGTATGGATAGATTTGAATTCCCTGAAGCCTGCAATGTGCAATTACTGATGCCAGGCATTTCGTGAATACTCTGGGCGCAGTAGATAAGCCAAAGGGCAATGCTGAGAATTGATAATGCTCTGATCCTGCAAGAAATCTGAGGTGTCTTCTGCAATCTGGTCGTATGGGGACGTGCAGGTATGCCTCCTTGAGATCTAGAGTGACCAGCCAAGACTCCTTGCCCAACATGGGAAGAAGTTGCTGTAGGGTCAGCATCTTGAATTTTGGTACTATGAGATGTGTTCAGTGCGGACAAGTCGAGAATAGGCCTCCATTGAGTTTCTTTTCTTGGTACAAGGAATAGTCTGGAGTAAAATCCTTGGCCTTGTTCCATAGATGGTACCTTTTCTATTGCTCTCATCCTTAGTAAGTTGATGATTTGTTTTAGAACCTCTGACTTCTGGCTTGATGGAAGGTTTGGCATTCCTCTCTCTTTTGGTAAAGTGTGGAAGTGAAACCTGTAGCCTTTGTCTATTGTTTGCAAAGTCCATTTGTCTCCTGTAATGCAATGCCAGTTTTTTGAAAATAAAGCTAATTTTCCGCCCAAGGGTGCTTCCAGTTGTTCCCCTGGTAGGCGGAATCAGAGCCAAGTCATTGTGTCTGTCCTGTGGAAGTGGTTGCAGTCGTAGCTGTGGCGGCACTCCTCTGGTTGTCAGGTTGCCACTGATGGCCCCTGTAGGCACCCCTTGATTGACCTCTGCCTCTTGGGCATCTATTTCCGCCTCTCTGTGCTCTGGAGGTGTCTGGAAAGGACCAATTCTTTGAAGGCCAACTTCTGCTGAACCTCGGAGGTTGGACCTGCAGAAAATCCTTGACTGTTTGCACAGATTTTGCTTTTTCTTCCACTTTCTTTAGAACCTCCTATGCAGGGGAGCCAAATAAAATTTGTTTCTCCATAGGGGCATCTAGGAGTTTAGACTTAACATGGTCTGGCAAGGATTGCTCTTTTAGCCAGGCATGCCTTCGAATCACTGCTCCAGTCATAGCTGATCTAAATGAAGCCTCCAGTGCATCATAGCCACATTTTAAGAAATGATTACTGACCTGCTGTGAGTTGTGTACCAAATCCTGAAGGGACTTACGGTCTAAAGGTTCAGGAAAGGAAAGCTTTTTATTCAGCTGATCTAACAAAAATTCCTGGTACTGTATCATGTGAAATTGACAGTTTAAAGCCCTGGCAGAAAGAGTAGCAGATGTATAAACCTTTTTACCCCATCTCTCTAATGCTCTTGATTCTCTTTCAGAGGGTAGGGGGTTCTTGGCAGAGGCAGCTGCAACACCCTTAGGGCCCTGAGAAATGGTTTCTGGGTCTGCAGCGTGGGCCTTATACAAGTGGAAGTGAGAATCCGGGACCCTGTAATATCTGTCAGGTTTGGCAGGGGCCGGGGGAAGAGAATCAGGGGCAGAACTGGCATCATTGTATGCATCAACAACTGATAGTACAGGTGGTATGGCTAAAGGCCTATGCTGTGGTAAGTATAAAAAAGTCCTTAGCCTTTTCCTAGAATCAGAAAAATCCTGACCCTGCCATTGGAAGTGTTCCCTTACTGAGTGTAGAGTTTCCCCAAATGAAAATTCTTCTGGGGGGGAGGCAGAAGGAATGGAGTCTTCTGCATCCGAATGCTCATAAGGTGAGTATGGTCCTTCCTGATGGTCTGATAACTCTGATCCATCCGAGGAATAGTCAGAGGAGAGAGGTTCAGGGGGTTCAGTCCTAGGCCTTTTTTCAGGAGGAGGTTGTGAGGCCCTGTCTAGGTGAGGTTGGGATCCCCTGATCAGAGAAATAAGGTCCTCAGCAAGGCTGAGAATCTGAGAACTTGAGGAAGGTCTGTGAGAGGGAGCTTTAGTAGGTAAGGCCTTGGAAAGTTTAGCTGCTTTAGCCCTGGAGAAGGCCTTGATAGACATAGAAGCAGGGGGTCTAGATGCCCCATGTGCAGGAGTAGAGATGTCCAACGGAATGGTGTCGGACAATTCCTGTGTGCCTGCTTCTTCGGTATGAATTTCTGTAGCCGACTCAGCCGGGGCCTGTGAGGCCTCGGTTGTCGGAAGCATGCTTTCGGCCGAAGGAAGAACCGAGGACTCTGTTTCAGCCGAAACCGAGACACTCGCGGAAGGCCTAACCGTGGTTTCAGCCGAAACTGCGGGCTGCGAGTGTCGGTCCTTTTCCTTGCGTTTTTTGGCTAAATGTGTAGTCGGAGTCTCCGACGGCATTTTATATGCAAAAGCGGGACCAAAAAACTCTTCAGCAAACTCCGACAGATGTCTAAGTGTCCGTCGGTTGAAGGAAGCACAGGCTAAACAAGCTGATACGTCGTGGTCTGGGCCTAAGCAAGGAAGGCAGTAAGAGTGGAAATCCTTATGAGGTATTTGTTTCCCACAAGTTAAACAATTATTTACTTTGTCTGACATCGGCTGAGGCAAGAAAGAGTCCCCAACGGGGTACTTAGCTTTTTTAGAAGTCTTCGGTAGCTGAAATCTCTGGATCTGACCGACCGGCACTTGCGAACAGCTTCTGCTACGGGCACCGCGCGGCAAGAAAGACTGAGGAAAATGGCATCAGCTGATGCCTTTATACCCCAGGAGCTATGACGTCGGGTGAAGTGCGACATCAGCCGAGGCCAGACCCAGACTTTGGAATCCGGCCGACAGAAGGGCTGCCTGAGGCAGGACAACCCATATGTTATGACTGCAGATGCATCCTTGAAGGACATCAAATAATTGTAACTTAAGTAAGAAAGAGGTACCTAACTGCTGTTTCATTTGTGAAAATCTACAGAATACTAGTCTGGAGGACTGGCTAAAAAACAGTAGTGCTAAGTGGGCAGACATCACATCTTTCAGGATGAAGGGCTTACACTTCTAGAATTTAAACTGCAGTCCATTACATTTTTAGATCTGGGAAGTAAGCTCCATAAGGATAGCCTAAGGAACCTATAGTTAGTTTTGGATATGGAATTGGAATTGGATTCAAGACTGCTAAGTCCTTGGTTGATGAATATTACTTATTGCCACTACTGACGCTTCTCCAGCACAGAGGTAAGGATAAGATGCTGAAGAACCTCTGTACTTTGCTCCTATGTACTGTGACACTGCGACTCATGGGAATACAGAAGTACATAGAAAAGAAGGTCATCAGGAACATCCTTGCAGTCAACACTGTTAAGCAATATAGAAGGAAAAAGTCCTTCATCAGTTCTACCCTGTCCTTGGATACAGAGAATAACACCTTTCTGGTATCAGGATAGCTCCTAAGAACCTCTTTGACAGACATAGATATATATATACATACCTTATTTGTAAAGTTTGACAGAGATGCCCAGATTCTGAAAACAATGCAAAACTTGTTATGCTGCTAGATGAAGGTTCTGAACAAAAATGCTTTGGGTAAAACATTCCACCTGATAAGGATAAATGGGAATACCCATATGTCTCTTGTCAGCAAACAGTGGTCCTGAGCATTTTGTGAAGATCCTGGATGCTGCAGAAAAGCTGCAAAACAAGAAGGTGCACTGATAATGGGTGTTTCCTACTAGAATTGGAGGAGCTGTCCATCAGCCTTGTGGACAGGAATATGCAGACATGCATACTGCATGTCTAGTGCAGCCAAGCATGCCTCCTACATCAAAAAGGGTAACAGTTTACAGTATCAACACACTGAACTTTGTCTTTATGATTCTGTGTAGGACAAAGAGTTCCACAGTGGGTCAATACAGATTTAACTTTTCTGAACCCAAGAAGAACTTAAAGTACTACCCTTTTTCCACTTTCTGATCAAGGTACTAGCTGAACTATCCCAACATTTAATCAGTCAGGTTAACCCACATGATTTCCTGATGTAGAAGGGACAGGCTCTAAAAAAAACTCTATGGTACAACTTGTTGATACTACCTCTCTGACCCATCTGTTGAATTCTATCAGACCCATCTGGTTGAATTCTAACAACTGAATTATCCTAAGGCTATGGGAGATAAGGAAAGGTGAAAGTGATGAATAATTTGGTCGACTGTCCTCATACTTTCAACTGATAATTGGCCATCAAAGGCAGCTGTCCCTCACCCCTCGGTACTGACTCTTTTGACAATACAGCTAATGTTCCCTGTAAAAGGACCATAATTTTTAAACATTCACAACATCCAAAAGAAAAAAATATCATACTTACTTACCACCACAAAAAGACTTTCCTTTTGTGATTTTTAAACCAAACCCTAACACAACATAACATCGACATTTATCTGAATACTAGTAGTGTAAGTTTTTTTTTTTTTACGGTAAGGAGTAGGCTTAGGTTAGCACACATTACTATGGTGGGCAAGGGTTTCATTCTTCCATAGGGTTGAAATGTTATTACTACTTTTGCAGAATGGATTTTCCAAGCAGTCTTGTTTGTATAATGAACGTATTGTGAATGTTCAATCTCACACACACCCTTTTGTTTGTTTCTCATTTTGTACTGCATGCTAACCCTAACCTGCCTACACTAAAAAACTTTCAGTAACACTACCATTACATAAAACATGCTCAGACACACACAAACATGTACCACACTAAATTTTTTCCTTTACCCAACCCACAAACAAAATCTATTCCATTACCTAACTCATTCACTAAAACTAATCCACAAATACACACACACACACACACACACACACACACACACACACACACACACACCTTTATAAAAACAAAAAGGACTTCCAATAAAACAGACATTCACAAATAGATGTTTGCACAAAAGAACTTGCAGTTCATTCTGTCGAACAAATGACCATTCGACAAAATGACCTGCACGGATATATCACTGCAGAATAGTAAAGCCGGTGAAACAAGTAAAAAGCGAGAATACCAAGGAGGATGAACAAACAAGGTGAGTTTTGCAGACGCATGGAATTTATTCATTTGAACCTGCAAGCTGCACAGGCAACTCCACAAAGATACACACGCACCCCCCCCCCAACTGACAAACTGCTGCAAAAGTACACAGTTATTGCAATGAGGGCAAAGATTGTTGAAAAGCTGTTAAAAGTTGATACTGTAATGAAAGTCTCTCCCAAAATGAATACTGCTGCAGAAGTCCCAAACAAATGTGGTAACTGCAGACTTAATCTCTACCTTGCTCTATAAAGGAAAAAAAATAGGTTAACATTTTGCACAGATGTTCAATAGCCAGCAGGCCATGTTCTTTTTTTCAATTCACTTTAGAATTCCAAGCGTGGAAGCCCATTTTATTAGTAAGGCAATTCGTCACCTGCCACTTTGATAGCTGACCACAGGACACTGTGAATTCTCTGGGTCTGAATGAGTTTAAATTATTCTTTTCTGTGACACAGTTTAATAAATTAATTGCCACAACTAAAGAATAGTTGTTTGTGACACAGCAAAACTGAAGGCCATCACATCTTGGGTCACCAGTTACGAGTCTAGAATAGGCTATAGTTAGGAAGACAACATTATTCAAAGATATCCGACATGACAAAAGTTGGTCATGCAAGGGTACTGGCTTACCATCCTTTTAACTCTTGACTGCCAGCAAAGGGGTGAGAATTTTTTTCTCCCATCAAAGCAATCAAATACCAGCCCCCCTGAGTGCTATTGTCAGGTAGCTTTCTATATGAAGCATCCCTGAAGACAACTAATTTCAGGGTTTCATCCTTCCCCAGGGTTGAAACTTTAAAACTACTTTGCAAAATGGAACAGTCTTGCTTGTTTAATTTGTACATGAGTAGTCTGCATAGCAAAATCTGGATCCCAAACAGGAAGCAGCAAAGAACATATGGTTCACATTGTCTGGCAACCTAAGGACTTTGTCTTATTTTTTTTACCAAAGTCCATCCATCTCAGTTAAGGCAAGGGGGTGTCCAGCTACACTGTCTTGAAGATTCCATAACACAAAAATGGAGATTTGTTAGGTGTCTTTCTTGGTGCGCCAATACTATTCCATCAACATTAGCCAAGCACAATCCCACATAACAAAAGTGGTGATGCCTGTCACAGCCAAACCAAATAGTAGCATAAACACAAGGAATGGTTAAAGTGACAAAGCTTTGTGAGCCCCCTTCTCCATATAAGGTCATCCACATGGCAGGACTTTAGTGATGCTATTGTTCTCCTCTAACTAGCAGACCACAAAATGGTCAACATATGAGACCCTCCCTTCTGACTTTTCACTTTCTTACAGCAGTACAATGATGTGTCTTGCCAGACCATAAACCCATTTCTCAAGTTTCCACAACTGGCTCACATATATTGTCTCAGGAGGGGGACAGAAAACACCATCGGTTGGGTGTGGGCATAAAGGTTAAGGTGTTTGCCTCACAGACACAAGGTATAGGGTTTGATAATCACATTTCAGGGATGTCGGTTTATTTATTTTATTTATTAATTTATTGACATTTATTAACTGGGTTAGTCCAACTTGGCTACTAGCCCATTTTCAGTGGAGACACAAGGAGAAAAGCTCCAGTTACAAAAACAGTTTACAGTAAAATAAAGTCACACTCCAGGATAGTACAATTAAAAATACAGTAGGTCAAAAATCCAGGTGTAAGAAACAGACACACAATAAAATACAAGTGGCACTGTACAAAAAAATGAACAGCAAAATATAGGCTTTCAATAATGTAAGGTTGAATGTACTAGTTAAATAATTATTGGGTTAATAAGTGAAATAGGCCAAGCCTAGTATAAAAACACGTACATGATGGGAATGAAATAAAAGGGTATGGGGGGGTTAGGTAGGGTCCTGGAAGGGGCAAGTTTTGGTGTTAAGTAGATGAAGTTTGAGTTATTTTTTTGTAGTGTAATGGAGCAAATGTGTAAAGGATGTTTATTCCAGGCTTGGGCCACAAAGCACTTGCATAGTAGCTTGCCCACATTTCTCTTTGGGTGATAGATATTGAGGAGTTGCTCGTTAGAGGTTCGGAGGGTCCTAGAGGGGGAGTAGGTGAAAACAAGGGAGGATAGAGCTGGGCAGGAAGATGGTTTGTATAGTATAGTGTGCATCATCTGAAATTGTGATAGGAGTTCATGGGGGAGTTCAAGCCATTGAAGAGAGTTGAGTGCAAGGCAGTGGTGTGAGTTGTAAGGAGAGGTGGTGATAAATCTAGCTATTATGTGGTAAGTTTGTTGAAGTTTGGACAAGGTTGTGGAGTGGGTGTTAGTTAGGATAGGGACATCATATAGAAGTGAGGGGATAAGAAGTGCCTGTGGAAAGGAAAGTCTAGCATTGGAAGTTAGAAATTTTCTGTTATGGTAAAGCAAGCCTAGTTTCTGGTGAGATTTTTTTTTTTTTTACACATTGGAGCATATGCAAGTTAAATTTAAGTTCATCATCAATGATGGCACATAGGAGTTTTGTGTGGGGTTCAGGCTGTATGATAGTATCACTGGAGGATGTGATAACAAAGGTGGATTTGTGATGGGAGAGAGAACGGGGAGAAAGAGCAAGAGCTTGTTTTTTTCTCTGGGGTTTAGGATGAGTAGATTGTCAGACAGCCACTTTTCAATGGATAAAAAGGTGTCCTGGGTTTGGGTGTGGAGTTGGGTGATATTGTTGGAGATAGAGATGAGAGTCGAGTTTTCAGCATATTGGATTAGGGAGGATTTTTCTGCAGGATTTGTGTAGTTCATTAGTGAAAATATTGAACAGGAGGGGACCCAAGATGGAGCTTTGTGGAACACCGGATGTGACTGGAATGGAGGGGGAGCACGATGAGAGCCACCTGACAGATTGTTGCCTACAAGAAAGGTAGCTAGAGAACCAGGCTAGGGAGGCAGTAGATAGGTTAAGATTAGATATTTTAGATAGCAGTAGAGGGTGAGAGACTGTGTCAAAAGCTTTGGAGAGATCTAGGAAGAGACAGGATATGAGTTGGTTAGGCTTAAAATGACCCACAAGGGCAGCTAGCCTAGTAGTTACTTATAAACCCATGACAGAATTATATGCCTTGCAAAAATGCAGACAGTGACCATTAAGAAACTATGCTCAAATAAATACAAAGAAATTCTGATGCACATACTGAGAAACATTTTGGAAGGTCTTTTCTTCAAACCCCCTAGCTGCAAAAAGTGCTTTGGGTGCTATTTGGAGTTTCTTGGGGCATACACCCACTTAATACATTAGTATTTCTGGACATCATCATCAACTTATTCAAACGCGCCATTATCTTTCCAGTTCCACATCTCATCATCTTTTGGTAATTCAAATGATGGGACCCAGTCAGAAGTGCATCATGTTCCACATGAAAGTCAGAGGACTGCATATGATTAGTTTTTGGTTTAATGCAAGCATTTTTTACAAATGACATGTCAACAGACACTTCTTTGCCTGCTATACCAGCCTGGTGTAAACATTTCAAAAGTTCTACCAATTTGTGTCATCCTGTAGCTTTATAGTCCCACCCTAAGATTTCAGCTGTGTGCTGCATCCCTTTTTCTCTGTCCCCAAATGTCATAGTTTGACTTTTTTGTGACTGAAGCTACTGTATCACTGCAGTACTCTTGTTTATGTTACTTCATTACTTCAAACTTCTTCTTTGTTCACTTGATTTCTCCACAACATCTGATTTCTACTTATTATTATTGTCATAATTAATGTCATGATGGCACCCTGCTCATGTACTGACTTTACTCAGTCTGGAATGATGCACCCTCATACAAACACTTCAGCTCCTTCCTGGTCAATGATAATTCCAGAGCCTCCAAATCCTTTCCACTCTTCAGTTTCAGCCCATTTGCAGTCTCCAATTTGAAACCTTTAATTTTTGGTATTAAGCTGTTTCCATAGTGTTCACTGAATTACGTCTGAACAGTCAGGCTCAGCAAATAACACGTAATGATGACATATGTTCTCCAACTGCTCTCCTGCTTGCAGTCTTGTTCTAGAGCAGGTAACTTATCAATTACAAGAGAAATGAGAATGTGGTTCTGGCCAAACACAATATGGACTGAAGCCACATTCTTCATAGTATTTTTTTGTATCGTAACCCAATCTAATGCTATTTCAAAGTCACATCCATTACTTCTGATTATGTCTTTCGATGTTCAAAAGGCTATATGCTAACACAGTCATAGTCTTCATCACCAATAGTCAATGAACAACTTCTGTGCTGAATTACGCTGACTTATGAGGCAACAAATGAATACATTTCTTAAAAAATGTTTGAAGGTATCCATGTTGAACATGCTTCCAGCACTGGAATATGTAAATTGATGATAGGAAGGTATTAAGTGCCAGGTTGAAGTTCATGTAAGTACAGCAACTGTCTCATACTTTGGCCATTTGCATGCCAAGAATAGACCTAGGTTTAGGTTTAGGTATGCTATACTTCAGGAAAACATCACAACTGTCAATAATCTGTTTCAAGGGAGAAATGCATTCAGGGTCTTTGTTTCCTGAACTACAAGGCAGTTTTTGTTATTAGTCCACAAAAACACGTCCAAGCAGAAAAGGCAGTTTCTTTAAAACACTGCTTTGAATCCTTGGTCATGCCCTTTGAAACTGTCAAAATCTCATTCTCATAATGACTATCTTTAAGAACTTTTTTCTACAATGTCAATGCAATGTCTAATTCTAGTGAATTTAAGAGTCACTGGTTGTTTAAACATCATTACTTTGCCATCTTTCATGCTCAGGACTGATTCTGCATTTTTTAAGGACATCTGACTCACAACAAGGGTATTTCAACTGGAACTACTACTGCTTCAATATCACCCTTGTCCTATTTGTACTGTTTTTTTTTTTCCTTTTTCAGTCTCCTGGTGGAACATACTACTCTCTTCCATCTCCAAACCTGAAATTCATACCATTATTACATGTTTCAGTTTTCAATCTTTCCCACCTCATTCTGACTCTGATTACGGATATAGCTGCCTAAACATTTCTGTCCACAAACAATGCATGTCTGCATGCAGTATCTATCACAACTAACCTAAAATATTATACTACAAAAACCTCTGTTTTTGGCAAATATACAGTCTATGCTGCTGCAAAAGCACAGTCATATTGCCATAAAAAAAAAAAAGGCAAAAAATTGATGTTGCAAAAAAAAAAATCACCTCCAAAACAGATGCAGCTGTAAATTCCCAAAGGAAGTAACCGTACACTTAACAAGTACAGTTTACATGGTTTGCTACAACAGATGTACATTAAAAAATAGTCCAGACATGTGCAGTGCCCAGACATGAGCACAGTCTAATCTACAGTCAGCCAACAAAAAAAGCAGCACATCCACAAATGATAAAATGCAAGTCTCTACCTTAGACTCAGCTATAGCAAGTTTACTTGTTTAAAAATGGGCAACAGAGGTACTCTGACCCCGGTCAGTGGTGTGTCATGTGGGTCTGGCAAGTAAATAATTCTTAGACCCAAAGTAAGTATTTTGTTTCCAGATCTGCACAGTACTCCACATTTTATTGTTTGATAAAAGTTTAAGAACCGGAGTTCATTTAGACACATTTAGAAATTCCAGTTCTATAACTGCAGAATTAGCTGCCAGCACCTTATTTAAAAATTACTTCCAGAACTCTGTAAAATTGATCAGGCAATTTAGGATCAAGAAGTGGCGAGTCTGATACTAAGGACACATCATTATATACATCCTCAAATGAGAGGATGAAAGGAGGGGCAGACAAGGGATTTAGGATGAGCAAACGTATCTGTCTTTTTGGAAAGGAAAGTTTTTTGTACCCAATCCATATGTTCATTCATTTACAGGGAAGTTGGAGCCTATCCTGGCACTCAGTAAGCACAAGCCAGAAAACCACTTAAGAAGACAACAGCAATCCATCACAAGAAACACACGAGTGCACACACAAACTATAGGCATACCCACTGGTATTTTACAGGCTTGCCAAGGTCAGCAAGTGTTTGGGATTTGAGAGGAAACCATGGATATCACTGAAAAATGACTTGGACAAATAGCATGCAAACTCAACAAATGGGAAGAGAACCACTGTTAAGACAATGTTAACCACTGCACATTTCCATAACAATCTTTCACATAATGTAGAATTTTACCAAATTAAATATCTTCTGGAAGGAAGTCAAATGACAGGGACTCCATTATCCATATCAGTGTCATAACTCTCAAAGGCTCCTTACTAGAAGAATCCAGTCTATAAAACACATATCCTATATAGATCACCTTAAAGCTCTACATCTACACTCTGTCTCCTACAAGTTACTGACAGATGTTCTATGTCCAGCATAAAAGACATCCCCAGATGCAGATCTGAAGTACCTTTTGCACATCCACAAAACAAACAGTATCATAACCACTAGATCCAAGGATTTAAATTTTGCTTGTAACAAATAAGACAGGTGGCGAGGCACATGTCTCTTTCAGAGGATCCCGATGCTCTAGATCAGGATCTACATCTATGTGAAGCAGAGTCTACTGTTAACCCTACTTAAAAGTAGCCTTGACCAATGGATGGAAAACTGGAAATTTACCCCAGGTCTGGTCTTCAGGTCTCAGGTAGATAGAGGCTGACAGTAATGTCCAAACTAACATACACCCCCACACACATACCCTCTAGAAACTTCCTGACTAATAAACATTTATGATAGACAGGGGCACAACTGAGTTGGATTGCGCAGCTAGGCCCTGGTGGTCATTAGCCTAGTATACACCTATGAACCTATAACGCAAAGGGTAAGAAATCTCATTGATTAGGTCAAGTTTTCCTCTTCTTCTGACTGCCTTTCATTCTTTTTTTTTTTCTGTCTTTTTGGAAGGAAGACAACTGGACATGGAAAGTTTAGATTCAGTTTCTACATATTTTTTTTTCTGTAAAGTAAAGCAAAATACTCTTCCACAAACTACAATCAATAGAAAAAAAGCAATAGTAACATCATCTGGGTAGCACAATAAAACTTCAAGTACATACAATAATGCTGAATCTAAAATGTAGTTATAAACAAATGTAGCAATATTGATAATGAATTGTACGTTATGTAAGCTTTAGTACATTCCAAACAGGATCTGCTTTTTTTGCAGAGACACGTCCCTCCGTCTTCTAATGCGATCTTCACCTGCTCTAACTATATGCTTTAACTTTAAAGTTGCACTGTTTCAGATGTAAAGGAAATAATTACTTTTTTAGCAAAAACCTAGGACTCCGTTTACTCTGTTATAGGTAATCCTCAGTATTGGTTAATATAGTCACTGGGGGGTGAAGGGGACACATGTTCCCTTCAAAAAATATTTCAGCATTTTTTACTACCTGAAATGTGATGATTAGATCTTTGTTTATTTTTTATTTAATATTTGTTTACTGGGAAAGTCCAACTGGGACAGAGCCCATTTTATGCGGAGGCCTAGGGAGAAACGCCAAAGATTCCAAAGACAAACACAAGGCATTCTATAACTATGTCAAGAAACTAAATGGCAATGCTCAGATCTGCTCTGAGCTACAACAGAATGGCATTAAATATACTGATCCCAAGGATATTGTCAATATCCTGGCAGATCGATTCAGTACCAGTTTCAACCCCCTAAACGGCCCATCTCAATACCGGATGATTGCCAAATTCCAGTAATAATGGCCACACAGGTAGAAAATGCACTCTCCAAAGCTAAGAATACAGCATCCATGGGACCAGATGACATCCCGGGCTGTGTACTGCATGAACTACAAAATGAACTGGCACCTCACCTAAGTGTCATGTTTAATCATACCCTCACCTCAGGCTTCGTGCCCACTGAGTGGCGCACAGCTACAGTTATCCAACTCCACAAGGGGGGGATCCACCTTGGATCTCGGGAACTACCGCCCCAGTAGTCTGACGAGCCTGATCTGTAAGGCCATGGAACGTATTATCATGGAACTTATAAACAAAGATATTGGCAACCTTCAAACACTGGACCCTACCCAGTTTGGGTTCGTGAAGGGCTGATCTTGTCTCCTGAACCTGACTGACTTCTTCGAATCAGTCTCCAGAGCCGTGGATGAGGGAAAGGCAGCCCACACAGCCTATCTGGACCTCGCCAAGGCCTTTGACACCATCCCCCACTCTGGAATCATAGATAAACTTACTAAGCTGGGCATTAATCCCTACATCACTCGATGGGTTGCCAACTGGCTTACTGACAGAACCCACACTATAAAAGTAGCTGACTCCAAATCCAGCTCCAGACAAGTGGAATACCTCAGGGTTCAGTCCTGGGACCGCTCTTGTTTTTCATCTACTTCTCTGAAGTACAGGCCAACACTAAGGGACTCTGGCTAACAAAGTTCGCAGATGACTGTAAACTGGGAGCCCTTATTGAATGCCGAAATGATGTGGATACTCTACAAAAAGGCCTTACAGAAACAGATGCTTGGTGCCAGAGCCATGCGCTCAAGCTCAATGCCAAGAAATGTATAGTTATCCCCTTTGGGAAAAAACATGTACCCATGAATTACCACATAGGTGGCAGTACACTAAACACCAAAAATGTGATAAGAGACTTAGGGACACAGGTGGACAGTGTTCTCACCTTCAATAACCACATTGCCACAACAGTCAGGAAATCCTTCTATGTGGCACACCTCATCACTAAGGGCTTTTCATCCAGAGAAAAAGAGGTCATTGTCCCAACTGTACTCATCCCTCATTAGACCCATTATAGAATACAATGCCCCATTTGGCATGTACCTTTCAACACATCTGCAACAACTGGAAAGGCAGCAGAAATACCTTACTAAAAGAATCACAGGCCTAAAGCAGATGCCCTATGCTGACCACCTTAAAAAACTCCAGCTATACTCTGTCGCATATCATCTACTCAGAGGCTATCTCTGCTTAACATACAAGGCCACGTGAAACCCAGAGCTATTGGACATGCTACACTTCAAGAAATCCCAATCCCTCAGAGAAACATGCTCCAGGGATCTAAACCTTGTCATCATAATAAACAAAACATGCTGGAGAGAGAGGTTCCTGAACCGGAGACTCCCCAGACTCTGGAATAGACTGCCCATACATGACAAGCAGAGTGCCTCCTTGGCCCTCTACAAAAGGAACCTTGATGATTGGATGGGAGAAAGGAAATTCACCCCAGGGATCACGTCAGTCACCCTGCTAGACAGGGGTCCACGGAAGTAAGTAGTGTGGACAGAAATAGACAGGGAATTGTTATTGCTAAGCTTGTATAGGCCCTAGGGCCGATAGCCTAGTACCAACCTATGAACCTAAGATGCATGTCTTTGAAAGGCAGGAGGAAACTGGAGCACCCAGAGGAAACCCACACAAAAGCAGGGAGGACACGCAGACTCTGCAAAGAAGGCACCACTGCTGAGAATCGAACCAGAGAATCTCTTGTTGTGAGGCAACAAAGTTAACCACTGCACTGATGCGCCACCCTGAATGAAACTTATACAAAAGAGCTCTACTAGGTATTAGCCTATTATTACTCAGACTCTCAAGGGACTGATATCTCATCCCCAATGTCATAATCAAAAATACCTAGATACTGGCACAGTAGCAGTATATACAGACCAAAATGGGCATCTCTATTTATCTCTAACACTGGGTTGTTCCAATGACATCCGACAGCACATCTATTGAGGCAACAGCAGAAACATTAAGGAGTTCTGACTAGATTCAACAAGTCTCACCCACATAACTACGAGGAATACTGAAAGGTACCAGCACAGTAGGTACTATCTTGACTACCACAATGGGTATGGTCTAAAACTGGTTCTCTCCTAGAACCTCAGACTAAGGCAGTAAGGTGATGGGGAGGACAGCGAAAACAGCATATTTCAATTGTGTTGATGGAGTGGGTGAAACTTAACACCACCTGATGTAGAATGGACGTGTCACCTGGCTTAACAGACCTGTTTCTGTCAGTCATGTCCGGCTCGTAAGGTCTCAGTGTATGATTCATAATGTTAATCTGTGAAACATTTTAAGGAAATTTCTCATGCTTCTTTTCTTCCTTCCTTCTCTAATTTCCATTCAGAAAATACTCAGGCGTTTTGACCTTGACAGTAAAAGATACAGAAAAAAAGAAGTAGTGATAGCAAACAATATTCTGCACTCAAATATTTGCATATATTTCCAGCTCTCTGTGCAAATGTTTTCTTATTAAATGTAGCACTTTGCTGACCATTATCTATACTGTGCTTTTCTCCTGAATAGAAAAGACTTTCAGGTGAAAGTCTTCAGTAGGAATCTGCCAGCCACAGCAGCATTCAACTTTGAGATTCATTATAATTACATCTAAATATTTAAAAAAATAAATAAGAATGGCAAGAAAATATAGTTGTCTTACCACAATGTTCCATCTGTGTTGTCGATCTTCACTTATCCTTGACTGTAGATTTAGTTCCATATCTCGGAATAGACTCAGATGTTATTCCAAGTTTGCGCCTTCCAAAAACTCTCGAGCTCAGCTTTACCCATAATGCTCCTCTCGGGATCACCTCAGATCGAGTTTGCTTAAGATGGTGACAGACAGGAAATAACAGACCAGAGACCATATCTGCATTCCAAAAAGGAAATCTTATCTATTGGGACACATCCGTTCCACCAAGAAACTAGAAAGCAGGGGGAAGGAGGGTGGGAATATCAAGGACAACTGAAGATCGGCAACACAGATGGAAGGTTATGGTATGACATAACTTGTTTATCTGATGTTGTCAATCTTCACTTAATCCTTGACTATGGGACAGAGCCCCCAGCTACCTAAATCTTGGGAAGTCTCATGAAAGTATATTTCTGAGCACCACTGAACCAAATGATGCTTGTCTCCTAGAGACCAGATCCAGCTTGTAATGAGTAATAAAGGTATGCCAGGATGCGCAAGTAGTCGGTGCACAGATGTCATCTATAGGAGCTCTAGCATGAAAAAAGTACAGTTTTGTACCTACCATAAATGTAGATGTTCGAGGATTCCCTTGCTGCAGTCCTGACAATTGGGTATAGTCCGCGTCCCAGTCGGCCCGAATACCAGAGTATAAGGCTGACGTCGGTCATGGCGCCTGAGACTGACGTCAGTACGTCAGGGTACACGCTTCATAATAGGTGACTTTCTATCGTCAGGCACACTGCGGCGATCACAGCTCTCCGACTCAGGCTGAACAAGGAGAAGGTCACAGCTTGAGCTGCCACCAGCCGAGCTATGGATCCGCCACATAACACACGCCTCCTTAAGGTCACTTGAGGCAAAGTACTAAATATGACTCAGTCATTGTCCATGCTGGTGTGAAGATGACCTCGAGACTTACCTCCCTGGACTACATGAAGAGAGGCGCAGAGAGAGCTCTCTGAGCATGTGTAGTTCACGGGGCGACTCCTATTCCCACGAGCCTTGAGTAGCATCTTACCCTCACCAAGAATGATGCCACAATATGAAGAACAAGATGATCAATTTTAGAAAGCAACTGGCTTAAGTATTGGTGGTAATTTCAAAGGGGATCCAATGCCTGTCAGCCTGGGATGACATGCTTTCGACAAAAGCCACGATGCTTAGCTAGGGGTGACACAGCTTGCACCTGGTCACCCCTGGAAGCTTTTGGGATATTGGCAAAGGCTCTTACTACACCCCCATAGTGCCTTTTTTAGGCAAGGCTAGAAAGACAAACCCACCTCCATGGGGTATCATCTTGGGATGCAAACTAAAGAGTATGCTACTCCAGCATGAGAAGTCTAAACCTCAAGATGCACTTTCGAGAACTCTCCTTAGCATAGAGCATCGATATCTGTGCAGTAACAGGGAAACCTGGTTCAAGGCTCCGAGAGCACCCCAGCACTACCAGGTTATACCTCATACCATGGCTTTTTATTTGAAACTTTGGACCCGAGACCACAAAAGGAGGAGTATCAATATTAGGTCAAGATACCCACACCTCCAGGTTGGTGGCACAGCCTTACGAATCATCAGAGACTATCTACATGTGCAACTAACGGTGGGTAAAACTGGCTTCCAGTTTACAGCCTGCTACAGACCACCCTCCCAAACCCAGGAGACCCCCACTCGGCCTTCCACAGAGGCACTGGAAAATATAAAGAGTCTCTCCAAACACCATTATATTGGGTGACTTTAACTACCCAAACAGACTGGGAGCATTACTCTGGCTCCAGCACCCTAGCCCAAGGTTCCTAGAGATTTATAAGAACTCAAATGCTATGGAACAACTTGTTACCCCACATTGCCTCCCACAGAGGGGAAAACATACTGGACCTGATCATGCAAGCCAACATGGGGACTCTATGCTCTAGACCAGAAGTGTATCCCTCACTTTCAAAGTAAGATCAGACCATAAACTAATCTCACTGGATAGTACATTTACATCCCGACCCCCCACCCTGCCCAAGAAAACCACAGTGAAAAACTTCTCTAAAGCAAACTTCACAGTCCTCAAAACCCGAGGTGGAATCCTTCGCCCCGGGCCTGTGGAAAATCTGGCCCAGACATAAGAATCCTTTATAAGCGCATTCTAGCTTGGAACACCTTCAGGAATGCATGGATCATCACACGTTCCCAAATAAAACCAAGACCCAATCCTCCAAAGTAGGCAGGCGTCCTGTCTGGTGGACCCCAGCCATAAACAAACTATACAATAGGAAGGAGGAAGCTACTACAATTGATGGGAAGCCAAAATCCCAAAATGGAAGGCATCTCTGATCGAGGTATTAGCCCAAAGAAACTATGGCTCAACTAAAATTACATCTAAAGGCCAGCCCGGAGAGAAAAATTGCACAGGACACTAAGGATAATCCACAAGGCTTTTTTTGGTAGTTATGTTAGGAACCTGGGTGGAAGTAGCCAATTCCCAGATATGCTCAGAATTAGTCCAAAATGACAAAATATACCCTGAACCCACAGACATTGCCAACATCCTAATGACAGGGTTCAGTGCGAGACCCCTCCCACCAAGAATGGCGAATATCTATCCCAGCAGAGTGCTGCCCCTGACATCTCAGTGCTCAGGTAAAAGGCCGCTCCCTCTCCAGCAAAAAACACAGCATCAATGGGGACCAGGCGGTGTCCGGGCTCGTCCTACATGAACTCCAAGAAAGAGCTAACAGCCCAAACATAAAACTACTGTTCAATCCTCAATACTGCAGGATATGTACTGCCAAAGAATGGGCGTACAACAACAGTGGTCCCTCTCCAGAAAGGTGGTGCCTCCGCGGATCCTGGAAACTATCGTCCCATAAGCCTGACGGTCTGCAAAGATATGGAAAGGATCATGGACCCTCATAAATAAAATAAAGGGTAAAAAATTGGGGAAAAAACCTTTTCAGACAAACTGGTTTTGCCAAAGGCTCATTTCCCCCCCCGCAAAGTAAGGTAACGGTTTGCAAAAAGGAAATTTTTGGGTCAAAATGCGGGGGGGAATATGGGACAACTGAAGACCCAACACAGATGGAAGGTTATGGTATGACATAACTTGTTTATCTGATGTTGTCAATCTTCACTTAATCCTTGACTATGGGACAGAGCCCCAGCTACCTAAATCTTGGGAATTTCAAAAAATATTTTGAGCACCACTAAACCCAAATGATGCTTGTCTCAGAGACCAGATCCAGCTTGTAATGAGAAAAAGGAGGGGTAAGTCGGTGCACAGATGTCATCTATAGGAGCTCTAGCATGAAAAAAGTACAGTTTTGTACCTACCATAAATGTAGATGTTCGAGGATTCCCTTGCTGCAGTCCTGACAATTGGGTATAGTCCGCGCCCCAGTCGGCCCGAATACCAGAGAAGGCTGACGCCGGTCATGGCGCCAGACTGACGCCAGTACGCCAGGGTACTAATGCGCATGACCAACCCCTTTTCCTCAGTCTTTTCTTGCCCCAGATGTCAGAAGACCCAAAAAGACATGTCCCAAATACAACCTGTACCAAATAACATGTACAATATATACAGTAATATATACAAAAATATAGCATGTAAACTCAGCTACACAACCACCCTGAAACACAGAGGGGAAGGAGGGAGGGTAAATTGGACTGCAGCAAGGGAATCCTCGAACATCTACATTTATGGTAGGTACAAAACTGTACTATGTTCTTCGTCTTCCCTTGCTGCAGTCCTGACAATTGGGTAGAATCCCAAAGCAGAGGTAAGGGAGGCTGGCAAATTATAAAGTAGCAGGAGCTGACAACATGCCTTGTAAAACAGCTGTGGCAAAACCACGTCTAGTCTTAGAGTATATAGGCAGGTGATAATGCCTAGAGAAAGTATGCACTGAACTCCAAGTAGCTGCCTCCAGAATATCCTTAGTTGCCACCCCCCTTAGAAATGCTGTTGAAGTGGCAGTAGCCCTAGTGGAATGAGGCCTAATCCCAGCTGGAACCTCTTTGCCATGATGGGAATAACAAAATGCAATGCAAAAGCCAATCCACCTAGAAATAGTTTGTTTTGACACAGGCTTGCCCCGTGAACTTAAAGCAAAAGAAACAAGTAACTGCTGAGACTGCCTAAAATCTTTAGTCCTGCTCAAATAATAACGCAATTGCCTGTGTACATCTAAAGTGTGCAAAATCTTTTCCCCGTTTTTTTGAGGATCTGCAATAATCGTAGGCAAATGAATAGTTTGGTTTAAAGCCACACTAGAAACCACCTTAGGCATAAAGGAAGGATTAGTACGTAATGATACCCTGTCCTTATGGAAAATCAAAAAGGGCTCTACTGCCATAAGGGCCTGCAACTCAGACACCCTTCTTGCAGAAGTAATAGCCAACAGAAAAGCAGTCTTCCATGACAAATATTTCAATTCAGCAGTAGCTGCAGGCTCAAAAGGTTGTAGAGTAAGTTTTTCCAACACAAAATTGAGATCCCAAGCAGGAGTAGGAGCCCTACGTGGGGGTCTTATATTCTTTGCCCCCCTAAGAAACTGCTTGAACAAAGGATGCGAAAACAAAGGTGGGTCACAATCATAGTGAGCTGAAATTGCTGCAGCATGAATCTTTATGGAAGAGAAAGACAAACCTTTGTCCAATAATTCAGTAAGATATTGAAGAGCCACACTCAAATTAGGCTCTGAAATCTCCAAATTCTTTGCTGTACTCCAAAATAAAAATCTCTTCCATTTTTCTGCATACTCTCCTAGTACTAGGCCTTCTAGCTTCCATAATCACATTTAAAACTTGTTGAGGAAGCTGAGACCTGCTGCTTCAACACAGAATATGCCAGGCTGTTAGATGAAGAGATTGAAGCTTGACATTGAGCAGATGACCGTCCTTCTGAGATAACAGATGAGGAATCAGAGGTAAAGGCCATGGAGGCTTCTTTACAAGACTCCTTAGAAGTGGGTACCAGTGTTGCCGAGGCCAATCTGGAGCTATCAAAATCATCCTTGGCCTGTCTTGTCTGACCTTTAGTAATACCTTTGGAAGAAGAGGTAGAGGTGGAAAGGCATAGACATGAAGGTTTTTCCAACTGAAAGACAGAGCATCCACTTTCCAAGCTGTGTGATGAAACCCCTTTGTGCAATACTTTGGCAGCTGGTGGTTTAGTGGAGAAGCGAACAGATCTATGTGTGGAGTACCCAGTGAGACTGCCAATTACTGAAATACATGAAGATCCAGTTTCCACTAGTGGGGATCCATGATTTGTCTGCTTAACACATCTGCTAAGGAGTTCTGTGCTCCTGGCAGAAACCTTGCCTGAAGAGTCAGTTGCAGGCTTAACGCAGTCTCCCATAAAATCATTGCTTGCCTGCATAGAGGATAAGAATGTGTTCCCCCTTGCTTGTTGATGTACCACATGACAGTTGTGTTGTCTGTTAGAATCAACACCTGCCCTGGAAGAAGTAACTCCTTGAAAGCCATCAATGCAAACTGGACTGCTAACATCTCCTTCATGTTGATATGTAGATGCTGTAGTCTGGCAGGCCACTTGTCTTGTATCCACTTTCCATTTAGATGAGCTCCCCAAACAGTGTCCGAGGCATCTGTCGTTAAAATCTGACTCGCCTCTGGCCGGGTCACAGAGAGTCCCTTGTTTAGGTGACATTCCTGAGCCCACCACAAGAATTCCTTTTGAAGGCAAGGTATTATTTGAATGACAGTGTCCAAATCTTGGGAGTGCTGTGTCCATACATTTTTGAGATACCATTGCAGCTTCCTCATATGCAGTTTGGCATTGGGAAGCACCAGAATACAAGATGCCATGAACCCTAATGCTTGAAGGACTGTCCTTGCAGTCAGCACGGACTGATGAGATAGTTGATGGAAGTAAAGTGACAGACTCTTTTGTTTGTCCGGGGTTAAAAAGGCCATCTGGGCTGCTGTATTCAGTCTCACACCCAGAAAGCACATGTCTTGAGAGGGTACTAGACTGGACTTTATTTCGTTCACAGAATACCCTAGGCATCTTAGCACTGCTATGACATATTCCAGATGCTGTAGAAGGTGTTCCTTTTCTTGAGCCAGAATCAGGCAGTCGTCCAAGTAAGGATAGATTTGAATGCCTTGAAGCCTGAAGTAAGCTATCACTGGAGCCAGAACCTTTGTGAATACTCTGGGCGGAGTAGATAAGCCAAAGGGCAATGCAGAGAACTGATAATGAAAATCTCCAGTTCGAAACCGCAGATACTTTCTGCAACTTAGCCTTATAGGCACATGAAGGTAAGCTTCCTTGAGATCCAAAGTTACCATCCAGTGATCTTGCCCAGCAGAGGTAAAGTTGCTGTAACGTCAACATCTTGAACTTGGGAATGTCCAGATAAGTGTTGAGGATAGATAAATCCAAAATTGGTCTCCACGTGTTCCCCTTCTTTGGTACTAGGAACAGGCGAGAATAAAATCCAAGCCCCTTTCTGACACAGGGACTGGCTGAATAGCCCCTATCTGGAGTAACTGAGAAACTTGCTTGTGAGCCTCTTTTCTTTGTGGAGGAGGAACATCCGGCATGCCTTTGAAAGGGGGCATTGTGTGGAAATAAAATCTGTACCGTGATGAATGATATCCAGCACCCATCTGTCTTGAGTGATTAAATCCCAATTTTCTTTGAAAAGAGACAACCTTCCTCCCAAAGGAGCTGCCAGAGCGAGTCCACTGGCAGCTGAAAAGGCAGGTCATTGGGTCTGCTTACGAAAGGACTGACCCCTGCCCTCACCAGAAGTCTGGGCAGGTGAACTGTCTGATCTAGGCCTAAACGAACCTTGAGCCCTGCCCCTACCACGTCTAGACCTACCCCTAGACTGGGAACCATAAGCAGGATATGTCCACCCCTTAGCAGGCCAATTTCTACTAACCTTCGGAGGCTTCACCTGCAAAAATGCTTTAACAGTCTGCATAGACTTAGCTTTGTCCTCCATTTTCTTTAAAACTGCTTCCACAGGCGGGCCAAACAACACATCAGACTGTAAAGGAGCATCCAAAATCCTGGTCTTAACATGCTCAGCTAAATTCTGATCCTTCAACCAGGCATGTCTGAAGAACAGAACTAGTAGCAGCCACCCTCGAGGAGGCCTGAACAGCATCAAAACCACACTGCAAAGAATGCTTACCCACTTGTTCAGACAAAGGGCTTCAGTAAACCAGTTACAAGTGGTGTCCCACAAGGCTCGTCTATTTCGGTATATATTTCGGGCCGACACAAGCATCCTCCAAAAGGGCCTCATAGAAACAGACAACTGGTGCCAGAGCCATGGACTCAAGCTAAATGCTAAAAAGTGTATAGTCATCCCCTTTGGCAAAAACAAAGTGCCCACAAATTACCACATGGGTGGTAATCCATTAAGTACAGAAGAAGTAATTAGGGACCTGGGGACCCAAGTTGATAGCAATCTCTCATTTGACAACCACGTGGCCAAAGTGGTTAGAAAACATTTTATATAGCCCACCTAATCATGAAGGGATTCACATCTAGATCACGGGAGGTCATCGTGCCTCTTTACTCATCCCTCATCAGGCCCATAATTGAGTACAATGCCCCTTTTGGGATGTACCTTACCAGACACCTGCAGCAACTGGAAAGACCCCAAAAGTACCTCACCAAGAGGATCAAAGGGCTCAAACAGATGCCATATGCTGCCCGGTTAAAGAAACTCCAGCTCTACTCAGTGGCATACCGCCAGCTCAGAGGCGATCTGTGGCCGACGTATAAAGTCATGTCCAACTCAGAATTAATGGACATGTTGCACCTCAGAAAATCCAAATCCCATCGAGCTACACGCTCGAGAGACTTGAACCTCAGCACTGAAATAAATAGGACACGCTGGAGGGACAGATTCATAACCCAGAGGCTCCCTTCACTCTGGAATAAAATCCCAGTCCAGGTTAGGCAGAGTCCCTCATTGACTCTCTTCAAGAGGAATCTTGATGAGTGGATGGGAGATCGTAGGTTTACCCCGGGTATCACTTCTGTGTCACTGTTAGACAGAGGCACAGTATACTAACCTCGAAAAAGGGCATAGCAAAATTAATTTAAAATGGGTGGCGAAAGCCAAACACACACTGGCTAGGCTTATAAATGCCCTAGGGCAGATAGCCTAGTATGAACCTATGAAAAGGAACCTTGATGATTGGATGGGAGAAAGGAAATTCACCCCAGGGATAACATCAGTCACCCTGCCAGACAGGGGTCCAGGGAAGTAAGCAGTGTGGGAAGAAATAGCCAGGGAATTGTTATGGCTAAGCTTGTATAGGCCCTAGGGCCAATAGCCTAGTATCAACCTATGAGCCTAAGATGCATGTCTTTGAAAGGCAGGAGGAAACCGGAGCACCCAGAGGAAACCCACACAAAAGCAGGGAGGACACGCAGACTCCGCACAGAAGGCACCACTGCTGAGAACTGAACCAGAGAATCTCTTGTTGTGAGGCAACAAAGTTAACCACTGCACTGATGCGCCACCCTGAAGGAAACTTATACAAAAGAGCTCTACTAGGTATTAGCCTATTATTACTACAGACAGTGTCATGCTCTTCTCAGACTCTCAAGGGACTGATATCTCATCCCCAATGTCATAATCAAAAATACCTAGATACTGGCACAGTAGCAGTATATACAGACCAAAATGGGCATCTCTATTTATCTCTAACACTGGGTTGTTCCAATGACATCCGACAGCACATCTATTTAGGCAACAGCAGAAACGTTAAGGAGTTCTGACTAGATTCAACAAGTCTCACCCACATAACTACGAGGAATACTGAAAGGTACCAGCAGTAGGTACTATCTTTACTACCACAATGGGTATGGTCTAAAACTGGTTCTCTCCTAGAACCTCAGACTAAGGCAGTAAGGTGATAGGGAGGACAGCGAAAACAGCATATTTCAACTTGTGTTGATGGAGTGGGTGAAACTTAACACCACCTGATGTAGAATGGACGTGTCACCTGTCTTAACAGACCTGTTTCTGTCAGTCATGTCCGGCTCGTACGGTCCCAGTGTATGATTCATAATGTTAATCTGTGAAACATTTTAAGGAAATTTCTCATGTTCTTTTCTTCCTTCCTTCTCTAATTTCCATTCAGAAAATACTCAGGCCTTTTGACCTTGACACTAAAAGATACAGAAAAAAAGAAGTAGTGATAGCAAATAATATTCTGCACTCAAATATTTGCATATATTTCCAGCTCTCCGTGCGAATGTTTTCTTATTAAATGTAGCACTTTGCTGACCATTATCTATACTGTGCTTTTCTCCTGAATAGAAAAGACTCTTTGGGTGAAAGTCTTCAGTAGGAATCTGCCAGCCACAGCAGCATTCAACTTTGAGATTCATTATAATTACATCTAAATATTTAAAAAAATAAATAAGAATGGCAAGAAAATATAGTTGTCTTACCACAATGTTCCATCTGTGTTGTCGATCTTCACTTATCCTTGACTGTAGATTTAGTTCCTTATCTCGGAATAGACTCAGATGTTATTCCAGTTTGCGCCTTCCAAAAACTCTCGAGCTCAGCTTTACCCATAATGCTCCTCTCAGGATCACCTCAGATCGAGTTTGCTTAAGATGGTGACAGACAGGAAATAACAGACCAGAGACCATATCTGCATTCCAAAAAGGAAATCTTATCTATTGGGATACATCCGTTCCACCAAGAAACCAGAAAGCAGGGGGAAGGAGGGTGGGAATATCAAGGACAACTGAAGATCGGCAACACAGATGGAAGGTTATGGTATGACATAACTTGTTTATCTGATGTTGTCAATCTTCACTTAATCCTTGACTATGGGACAGAGCCCCCAGCTACCTAAATCTTGGGAAGTCTCATGAAAGTATATTTCTGAGCACCACTGAACCAAATGATGCTTGTCTCCTAGAGACCAGATCCAGCTTGTAATGAGTAATAAAGGTATGCCAGGATGCGCAAGTAGTCGGTGCACAGATGTCATCTATAGGAGCTCTAGCATAAAAAACTGCAGAAGCGGCTATTGCTCTTGTCAAATGTGCCTTTACAGGGCCTGCTACTTTCACTTTCCTTTTGTTATAAATGACGGTTATATAATCCTTAAGACATTTTGCCAGAGTAACCTTAGAGACTGATTTGTCCAGAGTAGCAGGAGAAAAAGAAATAAACTGGTCAGATTTTCTGAATTCTTTTGTTTTATGAAGTTCAAAACGTAATTGTCTATGAACATCTAGCAAATGTAGATAATATTCACCTCTATTTGAAAAGTTGGGAAAAAATACAGGAAGTTGTATTGTCTGATTGTTATTAGTCTCAACTATTTTTGGTGTAAAGGATGCGTTAGTTTCCAAGGGCACCCTGTCATTATGGAAGGTTAGGTAAGAAGACTTGCAGGTAAGGCTTGTAGTTCTGATATTCTCCTAGCAGAAGTAATAGCAATCAAAAATAAGGTTTTCCATGATAAATACTTCAAATCACAATTTGCAGATGGCACCGAAGGAGAATATATTATGGACTGTAGTACCAGATTCAAGTCCCAAAGTGTGGGAGGATCCTTGTATGGAGGTCTGAGCATTAAGGTTCCTTTCAGAAAAGTTTGCAAAGTTTGTGGGACATTATAGCCGTATTACTTAAACCATTATGAAATCTGGAAATTACTGCTAGGTCTACTTGTACGGTTGAGAATGAAGATCCTGCATTGAAAAGAGATGCTAAGAATTCTAAGACCTTATATACTGGTGCAGAATATAGGTCACCGTTATTCAGTGTAGCCCATTTTGAAAATGTCTGCCACTTGCTACTGTATAATCTTCTAGTCGAAGATTTATGGGAGGCCAGAGCCATTTGATGAACTGGAACAGTGAGACTATTATGCATGGCAATCAGTGGAACTGGAGGAGCCACACAGTGAGCTTGAGATTTTGGAGATTCATATGAATGAGTCCCTCTGGATGGGACAACAGGTTTGGAGCTGGGTCCAGGCTCCAAGGTTTCTGAATTTGGTGAGGCCAAAGAAAGGGAAACCATATCTGTTGAGACCAGAATGGGGCAATGAGAATTATCCTGTTTTTCGACCTGCTGGCTTTCTTCACAAACTGGAAAATTAAAGGAATCGCGGGGGGGGGGGGGGCATACAGCAAACCGGAGGGCCAATCATGAAGGAGAGCATCTCTCCGTGACTCCCCTGTCAGGGGGAATAGGGCGAAGTAGCTGCTGCACTTGTTCAGGGAGGATGCAAAGAGATCACAGCAGGCTGGCCTCATTGGTGGAACATCCTATCACCAAAGGATTGAGAGACCATTAGTGAGGCATTAGGATTCTACTGCTCAATTTGTCCACAATCATGCTGGACCTCCTCGGAACGTGCATTGCAATTAGAAAGCATTCAGGTGAAATTTTCCATTGCCATACCCTGAGTGCTTCTCCACAAAAAGGGTAAGACCTGGTTCCCCCTTGCTTGATGATGTACCAAACAACTGACATGTTGTCTGTTTGGATTGTAATCATTTCCAAGGGGATGGTTTCCTGGAATGCTTGCAATCCCAAAAGCACTGCCCTCATCTCTAGAACACTGATGTGCAAATTGGTCTCTAACTGGGACCAAGTGCCTTGGACTGTCTTTCCCAGATAATGCCCCCCACCTCATCTGGGATGCATCCGTGGTCACTATGGCTTGGGGCTGTGGAGGGAAAAAGGGTAGGCCTGACAAAATTTTGTTGGGAGTGAAGCCAACAATGCAGGTCTTTTTTGCATAAATTGGTGATCAAAACTTGATGGGACATTGCCTGATTCAGTAGAGACCACTGTGACACCAACAGCCATTGTAGAATTTGCATGTGAAATCTTGCAAAGGGAACTAAATGGATGGCAGCTCTCATTGATCCTAGAGTTTGTAACAATAGCCTTGCAGTCACTTTTTTGTTGAGAATAATCTGGCTGACTTGTGATTTTATTCTTTGAAGTCTTTCTGGGGGAAGAGACGCGATACCAGTGCTTGTGTTTAACACTGCTCCTATAAATTCTAAGTGCTGTGTTGGCTCTAGATGGGATTTTTCATAGTTTACAGTGATCCGCAGTGAGGAGCAAGCTTGAAGAACAGTTTCTTGCCCGCAAGAATAGATGCCTAGCAGGTGCAGTAAGGAGCCAGTCGCCCAGGTATGGAAACAAATGGAATCCTTTCAGTCTGAAGTGAGCTGCTACCACTGCCATGATTTTTCTGAATGCCCTGGGGGATGTGGTGAGACCAAAGGGCAGGGCTCTGAACTGATAATGACTGGCTCCCAGCCAGAAGCACAGGAATCTTCTGGAGTGCTTGTTCATTTTTATGTGATAATACGCATACTGAAGCTCTACTGAGCACATCCAATCGTCTTTTCCTAAGAACCGAAGTATAGACTGAACTGTGACCATCTGGAATTTGGTTTGTTGAACTGACTTGCCCAACACACTGAGATACAAAATCGGTCTCCAGTCCCCTGTTTTCTTTGGCACTAAAAAGAATCTTGAGTCAACTCCAGATCCTATTTGCTCTGGTGGGACAGCTTGGATAAGTCTTTTGTCAAGCAGTTTTTGAATTTCTAAGACTGCTGCATCCATGAGACTGGGTGGAACATCTGGGATTCTTTTTGGGTGTTTGGGCTTTTTTTGAAAAGGGGATATTGTGTCCTCTGGTTATAATCCTCTGCACTCAATTGTCCATTGTTATATTTAGCCAGGTAGAGAGGTGCAGGGATAATCGTGCCCCAACTGCCTCCAGAAGATGGCAATCGGACCTCCATTAAGGAGCGCTGATAGGAGTTACCAGGGAATGAATCCCTGGAACCCTGAATTTGTGGGCCACCTCTTCCTTATACATGTCATCTTCCATTAAATCTCCCCCCTCTGCCCTGTGGGGAGTCATTGCCACCTAAGTCCTGGAAAAGTCCTTGCGACTTTTTGAACCATAGCTTCCCATTCCTCTGGTTCCTGGAGTAAGATCATTGAGGAGTGGAAAAGCGTGCGCCCACAGCAGAAAGGGTCTTTCCATCCTTTTCACATCTGGCGAGGGTCTCTGACCTTAGGACCAAAAAGGGATGTTCTGTCAAAAGGAGCATTGACGAAAGCAAACCTGAATGGATCCACAAATTGACATAAGCACATCCAGGCATGTCTCCTCATAGCGATACCAGAACCCGCTGCCCTAGAAGTCCCTTTGGCTGCATGCACAATAAGCTGCATGGACGAATTATATATTGATTCAAGGGTTGCCAGCTGGAAAGATACTTTATCCTGTACCCCCTCAGCTAAAGCTCCTGTCAGAGTATCTGATAGCTCCTTTATCAGATCCCACTGGAGTCTTGTAAAATGTGCCATGAAGTTCAAGAACCTGAGCGCAAAAGTCAGTGATGCATATACGTGCTTCCTGAACATATCTATCATCCTAGACTCTTTGCTAGAAGGATGGATAGTAGGACTTTCATCAGCAAGTTCCCTTTTGGTGGCTGCTGCAACCACCATGGTATCTTCTGGTATCCCTTTAACCCAATGTTGGTGATCCTCAGGAATGACAAAATGTGGTCTGGTCACTTGGGGATTATCTGAATGGAATCGGGTATCTTCCAAGCCCGCTGCACAGGAAATTAAATTAGATCATCAACAGGGGGAGAGATCCAAGTGGTAGATGGTCAGGCATGGAAAGCCTGCAGGTATACAGATTCTTCCGAGGAAGGCTGACGGGAAAGTCCAACCACCCCTCTGTTTCAGAATTTCTAATATGTCTCCAAATGAGATATCTTCTGGGGTGACCTTGGGGAACCTTCTCTTTCAATGAAATCGGTATCCTCTGTGTAAGACTCTACAGGGGAGTCCAAGTGCTTCCCCTTGCACTTCCTCTTCAGGGTAACCTCCTCAGTGGGATGGGCTGTGGAAGTGTCTGAAGATGACAACCCACTGTGGCTGAATCCTGAGGTTTCTGTGCCCGCTGCCCCAGGACAAAGGCTGGAGATAGCTCTGGTGAGGGGAAAGACAGGTATGTTGATCTGACAAGTGTGGTACCAACTGTGAGCCCGCAGTGGACAAGGCCCTCTCCATGGCCTGGAAAGCATACCTCCCCCATAGAAGAGAAGGATCCCAGAACCGAAATAAGGTCCCTCAGAACTGCAGTCTCCTCCCGTATCAATGAAGCCACCTCCGAGGCTGAAGTTGAGCTCATGTGTGCAGATGGCCCAAGGAGCACGGACAACTCTGACACCAGAGTGGAACCATGCTCCCCAGAACCAACAGTGAAGCTTTGAACCTGAGAGGTCTCCAGATCCCACTGAACCGAAGAGCTCATGGTTCTTACCAGTGCCAGAGATGAAGATCTGATCGGCACCGACACAGTCGAAACTGGGACTGTCAGACCTGGGAACTCAGAAGGCTCAGTTGAAGGCAGAGGAGGAACAAAAACAGGGGAAGAGATAGATAAGGTTTCAGAGCAAGGGAGACTAGGAACAGAGGAAGCAGATAATCCCCTCACCACCAGGAGTTGGTCCGCCAGTCTTAAAACATCAGATTCCATGAGGCTCTTGGTGGAATGGACCAAAGAGACTGACTTGGATCGAGGCTTTTCCAAGAAAGGGCTTGGAGGTCAGTCTGAAAAAGGGTCTAAAGATGGGGAATATTTTGTTCAGGGATTATCTGTAAAGGAAAACTCCTTCAGTTCTGAAACACATGGAACCGAAGAGTGAAGAGGCACCGAAGTCAGTGTCCTTAATAGTCGGTGCCAAAATAGTCAGCGCAGAGCTTGGCACCGAGGATTTAAGCAGTTTCCCATTAGGTTCAATGGAAACTATGGGAACCGGGGAAGTTTTAGACAACTTAGTCTATGTTGGACTGTTGGAACCAACCGGCTTACTGTTTAGTGGAAGAGGAGGAAGGGAAGCTAACATCAGATTTAGATTTAGAAGATATGGCCTCATTGAAGTCAGACTTAATAAGGCCCTTTAGGATCAACCTATTCTTTCTTTCCACAAGAGCCCGGTGATTAAACCTTGACAAATAGCAGTGTCTTCCTGAAGGCCCAAGCAGTAGACACATAAAGAGTGTCCGTCAGAGTTTGGCAATTTTCTCTCGCACTTTTGGCATCTTTTGAAACCAGAAATACCCTTGGCCTTTTCTGCCATAACAAAGGAAACACACACACACACACGGGTGCGCACATGCACACACACAGATCAAAGATAAGTTTAAGATTTTTTTTTTTTTATATAGTCAGAAACAACATACCAACAGTGGTACTGAAGATTTACCATAAAAGTAAGTAGAAGAGTGGGTAAAGGAGAAGTACCAATAATGGTATATAAGAATTATCGTTGAGGTAGGAAAATGAAAGAAGGAGGGACTACCAACAATAAAAGTGATAGAATGACACTAAAAGTGTTAAGAGAAAAGCCTAGAGAACAGCAGGGTAAGCTAAATAGCAATAGAGATAAAACACTTACAGTTTAAAGAAAATACTTCACTCGAGAGCTGACAGGAAAAACACGTTTGGCACTAAAAGTGGCAAATGAGATCGGAGGTAATCCTGAGAGGAGCACTATGGGTAAAGCTGAGCTTGAGAGTTTTTGGATGTAGCGAGCTGGAATAACAACTGAGTTGGTTCTGAAATATGGAACCAAACACACAATCAAGGATTAAGTGAAGACTGGTATCATCAGATATAATGTTTTACTTGATATTGTTATTGTTCTGGGTAATGACTGACAAACCCATAAAGCAACAGGCGATTGGGGTAAAATTGACATTACATAGTGGTACAAGTACTAGACTATAGATATATTAATCAAACTCCGCTTCTGTTATGTTAGACTGTTTTTCTTTCAGGAATTGTAAATGGCAAAACTACTAAATTCTTTTGTATATTTCATATAAATTCAAAATTAGTTTGACTGCTAACATTCGCATGGATGTAGAGCAACACTATATGCTACTGTATTTATAATACTTCAGTTACCTTGTCTGTACTGTAGTTCTTATGTTTTTCTAATTTTTTATACATTACCTCTGTCCAAAGTTATGCAGAAAATGGTCTTTGGACAAATAAACAAGAAAAACAAAGTAGGATGACTGTTCACTTCATGAGGTGACAACAAACTGTGTGGGGAGCACTGTGTACTTACTCTGACAGCCAGGGTGCCCTGTACTGGCTACAGTGGGAGACAGACAGCAACTATACAACCTTAAGTACATTCAAATATCTATACCTGTCTTCAGCTTATTCCTAGACATAGAACGAGTTCCTGCTGTACTAAACGTTACTTGTTTTATTAATTGATTTGTTAATCAGGTAAGTGATCTAGTCCTCAGACCTTCTTCATCCATAGCCCAGGCTGAGTCCCAAGGGCAATAATAAAGCTAAATATATATGGAAAACGTAGTACAGCCATTCAACTACCATGTTATTAGGAGTCGGGAGGAAGCTTCAGTAGACAAACAAAACATTTAGATAAAGACAGTGACCAGGGGCTAGTAGCTCAACAGCTGAGAGGCACAGAGCCTACTGCAAAACAACCATGCTGTCAATGACCAAAATCAATGTTTTGGCCACCCTTTGGGCTAAAATTTATACTTGTTTGTGTTTTGGTCTTTCTGTTCTGACTACCGTGTCATCCTGCTTTGATTGATAGTTTCCTGTTTTGTGTTTTCTAACCTGTCATTTCTATCATATTTATTTCATACAAGTGTTTGTTGTTTCGTTCTGCAGATTTAATGTTAATGTGTCTCCATTATTTACCACACCACCCTCTTGCCTATTTGGTTGATGTATCCAGCATCACATGCTCATTTTGTCAAAGTTTGGCCTCTGGAAGTATAGAGTCTGCACCCTTGATTAGAATAATAAATGCACCATACCTTTCAGTTCACCTGCTTCCAAAAGGCTAAAAACTTCTAAGTAAAAAAACATTTCTCCATTCCCATTTAAGAATATTTAGCCATGAATGCTCTTACCCCAGCAGACTGCAATACTAAAGTCCTGGGCCCAGCACTCATGACACCATAAACAGCAATCCTTTCTTCAGGAAAGACTACAAACAAGCTGCTGCAGCCCTTCCCCTCATTATCAATATGCCTCCAACCTTTGTCAAGAATCCATGTCCCCTCGGTGGCACTGCAATAACCTGCATTTGGGTACTCATGTACACAGCCACAGCATCAGCCAGCATAGAACAGAATGAACAACTGTTTGTTGCTCTGGTTCTTGACTGACCCCTGTAATCAGCCAAGAAGAAAAGAAGGAAAAAGTGTAGCCTGTTTTGCTTCATGCGTGAATCCTAAACAGAAAATTGGTTCAGCAAGCAGCCATGCAGTTTGGGAAGGCGGAATACTCATGTTAATCCACTAAGAAAACTGACGTATACTCTTGGAGATACCACACCATTCTTGATCCTGAAATTAAAAAAAAACTAGCAGTCAAGTTTAAATGAAACTGTCAGAAGTACCATCATGGCCGAGGAAAGAATTGACATTTGATTGACAATAAGAGATATCTTGCTAGCTAGTCTGCCCTTTAATCAGTTTCAGATTTTACCTACCTGTCATTCCTCTTTAGTCTAAACCAATTCCATAGAATTACTGCAAACCACAATATTAAGAAACAATCAAATTGAAAATTTCTGATGTCAGATTTCTGAAAAATGGAGAAAGACAGCAAACCTCATAGATTTGCATCCCTGACATTAAGTTTGGCTATTTTTCAATTGAAAGTGGAGTAGATTAAACAATCTAAGTCCAGGACAATGAAAGCAATGTATCCAATCCATTTTCCCTCAAGCTTTTTCCACCTGTCACATGCCATCTTGAATGTCTCCATAAATTCACTCTGTGTCACCTATACAGGTTGTTGCAATAAAATCTGATTGCACCTCAATGTAAAGTTCTGATGGTGAGACACTGAAAATTAATTCATGCCACAGTATTAGTAGAAGCACGATATATCAAAAAAGGACTACCTCTCAAAGAGGGGAATGGGACTAAGTACTACCATGTAAAACATGACATACTGTGCTGCCCAGAATAAAGGCACTTGTGCACACAGTTTCACACTTCTGCATAGCTCTAATCACTTTGGCTGCCCCTCCCTGACATTGTCCCTTTGTCCTCAGATGATGTGTCTTAATTCTATACCTTTCAAGTTTGCTGTTTTAATGCTTGCATTACTAAGTGTTTTGCTTTGTAGGGTTAGCTTATCACAAACTTTCCCTTGGCAAGTGAGAAGGCTTGTCCAGTAAAACACAGGAAACTTCCAACAAGAAGTCTGTGCCTAGTTGTACAGCATCTGTAAGATTTGTCAGAAACAGTACTGAAAGAAAATGTGTTTGAAATACTGCTGCATGTCACAGGAGTTAAGGCAATGAACAGCAGTCCTGGAATCCCAAATGCCCAGTTATGAATCCCATCTACTGCCACCTGGTTAGTGCATGACACAGACAAAGTCACTTATACTCCCTTAACCACTAATGTTACTTCAGAAATGAGACCTCTGCTCACAGACTATGCTTTAACACTACTACATAAGTACTCAAATAGCAGTTATGTGTCCAACTGACGAAAAAGTGTGCTTTGTCACTAGATGTGTTGACAGCAGGAATCCCAGACTAAAAATGAAAGTATTTTTTTTGTCAAATAATTTTCAGTTTCCAAACATTTTTTCCATTAATATTTCACAGGCATTCAGTTTTCACATTACACTACCAGTCACCATATTCTTTGTTTTAAATGCATTTTGTTAGTTAACCATTACTAGCAAAATACACAAAAATAAAAACGCTTTTATTACTTCATACTGCTATACTACTTGGCAGTTTCCTTTTCCAATCTCTATTTAAACAGAAAAAAGAGAGCAGAAGTAAAAACTACTTATTTTACATCTTTTACTCTAGATGTCATGTTTGTTCAGGGGATTATGTGTAAACATTACTCAAACCGCTGAATCACTTACAAATGCCTTCTACCAGCACCTGCAGGGCTGCATGGATCAGGCAATCCCAAGCAAAACAAAGACTCTTTGTACCAAAGGCAAGCGTCCAGTTTGGTGGACCCCAGCCATAAACAAACTCTACAACAAAAGGAGAAAGCTACTACAAGATAGAGCAAAATCCTTAAAAGGTAAGACACCGCTGATCACTATAAGTAAAAAGCTAAGAGCTCTCATAAAATCATCCAAAGCTAATTTTGAGAAAAAAATAGCTAAGGACTCTAAAGACAACCATAAGGCATTCTTTAGCTATGTCAGAAACCTAGGAGGAAACTCCAAGATATGCTCAGAATTAGTTCAAAATGATGTAAAGATTAATGATCCTACAGACATTGCCAACATACTGGCTGACAGGTTCAGTGCAAACTTCTCCCCCCCCTCCCCCCCAAAGGAGAGATATCTATACCAAATGATTGTAGCCCCCCAAACATCTCTAACGCCCAGGTGAGAACTGCTCTCTCCAAGGCAAAGAACACAGCATCCATGGGACCTGATGGTGTCCCCGGCTGTGTGCTCCATGAACTCAACGAGGAATTAAACCCACAGTTAGGACAGCTGTTTAATCTTAGTCTCACCTCCGGATACGTACAGGAGTGGCGCTGGCGACTGTGGTCCCACTCCACAAAGGCGGTCCCTCCACCGACCCTGGAAATTACCGTCCCATTAGCTTGACAAGCCTATCTGCAAAGCCATGGAGAGGATCATAATGGATCTCATAAATAAAGACATAGGGAATTTGCAGACTTTGGATCCAACCCAGTTTGGCTTTGTCAAAGGCAGATCATGCCTTATAAACTTGGTTGACTTTTTCGAAACAGTCACCAAGGCCATTGACGAGGGAAAGGCAGTCCATACAGCCTACCTAGACCTGGCGAAGGCTTTCGATACCCCACTTTCGGGTATCATTGAAAAACTCATCAACTTAAATGTAAACCCATACATTACAAGATGGGTTGCAAACTGGCTGAGTGACAGAACCCACAGGGTCAGAGTTGCTGGCGCCATGTCAGACTCAAAGCCTGTCACAAGTGGCGTCCCACAGGGCTCAGTCCTGGGCCCACTCTTGTTTGGCATCTACTTTTCTGAAGTACAAGCAAACACAGGAGGGTTATGGCTGACAAAGTTTGCAGATGACTGCAAACTGGGCGCCGTGGTTGAAAACACATCCGACACAGATATCCTTCAGAAGGGTCTCACAGAAGCGGATAACTGGTGCCAGAGCCATGGCCTAAAGTTAAATGCCAAGAAATGCATAGTCATACCCTTCGGGAAAAATAAGGTTACCCTAGCTACCATATAGGTGGCAATCCCTGATCACAGAAGAAGTTATCAGGGACCTGGGAACCAGGTTGACAGTAGCCTTTCATTCAACACTCATATTGCTAAAGTAGTTAGGAAGACCTTCTACATTGCCCACCTTATCATGAAGGGATTCACATCTAGATCAAGGGAAGTCATAGTCTCCTATACTCATCACTCATCAGACCAATGATCGAGTACAATGCCCCATTCGGAATGTATCTGACCCGACACTTGCAGCAGCTGGAGAGGCCACAAAGTTCCTCACCAAAAGGATAAAGGGTCTCAAAAATCTGTCTTATGCTGCCCGACTGAAAGAACTCCAGTTATATTCAGTTGCTTACCGCTTGCTCAGAGGTGACCTATGCCTGACATACAAGGTCATGTCAAACCCAGATTTGATGAACATGCTTCATCTCAAAAAATCTAGATCCCTCAGAGCCACAAGGCGGAGACCTAAACCTCGACACGGTTATTAATAGGACGTGCTGGAGGGATAGATTCATCACCCAAAGACTCCCTATGCTGTGGAACAAAATCCCGGTTTATGTGAGGCAGAGCACCTCGCTGGCCTTGTTCAAGAGGAATCTTGACCAATGGATGGGAGATCGCAGATACACCCCAGGGGTTACCTCAGTGTCACTGCTCGACAGAGGCACAGCAAAATAATGGGCATAGTTTCTCCAAACTAAAGGGGCGTAAGCCACAAAACTATGCCCTCGGGCAGATAGCCTAGTATGAACCTATGAACCTATTACAAGAACCATTCCAAGAGATGTAACCATGGGGATCACCTCCTGATCTTTTTTTTTTTTTTTGGCTTGTCCTGTTGGATGTTTCGCTTTATTCTCCCTTAATGACTGAATTAGTCTCTCTAGTTCTTCCTTGTAATCCGTTCATTCTACAACTTCAAAAAATATATCCCTTTACTCCCCTTTTTCCACTGTCATCTCCAACAATTTGGATTACCCACAGGAAACATTTTGCCAGTTTGGAAGGTGTGCAAAAGAACTTATGCTGGTACTTGCACCAACAGAGTCTGTATTTTCTTGCTTTAACTGCTACTATCAGGATGCAGGTTATCCTCTTTCAGAGAGCTTCTACTTTATCCCTGCCAGAAGGCTTTCCCATTCTTCTTTCCTTTTATTTACCAATCTCCTTTTCAAGCAAAGCATTCTTTTGATAGTTATTGGACCTCTACTTCCTACCATCCTATCTCTAATTTATGTTTTCCACAATATTATGAACAGCCAGGCTTATACTTTTATTTTGCTCCAGCATGTTTTTAGCTGTCTTATTAGATCTTCAAAAAGTAGCCTTCTCTCTGTTTAATTTCGCCAAGTCTTTGGAGTTTCTAATGTCATAAAGGGTATGGACCCCATTCCTAGGTCAGGGTATGATTAAAGTTCAAGAAATGAGTATTGTTTCAATCTTCACAGCACTCTCAGTGTGCCCAGAATTTATTCCTTTGCAACTCAAATGGAGTTACGTGTACTGGTTGTTGCTGTTGTTTTTCTTCGGCTTTTCTCAGTTAGGGGTCGCCACAGCAGAACGCCGGTCTGCTAATGATTGGCAGTCGATTTTTATGGTGCTGAGATGCCAGCCCGACACCCAACCTTCAACGAAGGCACACCCATTCACGCATGTCTTTCGAACACCACTTGACCGCGGGGAGAACATGCAGACTCCACACAGAAGGCGCTCCAGCCGCAAATCGAATGGGAGAACCTCTTGCTGTGAGGCGACAACGCTACCGCTGCACCACCGCGGCTTCATAGCATATCTAAATATGACTGAAAATTCTTTTTTTTATGAGACCCACTGCTCCTACTACTGTTGGAATGTGTGAGTATCTTTCTTCCACATTCCTCTCATTTCTGTCTGTAAATCCTGACATTTTATGACTTCGTCTCTCTCTGTCTGTGAGACACTGTAATCGTTAGGTGCAGTAATTTCAGTGATCAATGCCACTTTTCTTATTTTTTCATGGACTACTATATATGGTTTTCTTACATCTATTCTTTGAACTGTTGGTAATGGATGATCCCAAGTGATGTATGCTTTGTGGTTTATGTTTCCAATGCATCTCAGCTACTTCTATACTGTAGTGTTTGCACAATCCCCAGTACACTAATCTTAGCACATGATTATGCCTTTCTGTGTACAGGCCCTCTGCCATAAGTGTATCACACCCAGCAATAAGATGTGTGACCGTTTCCAATTCTTTTTTTTTTTTTTACAGAACCTGCATCTGTCTGTTTCTCCCGCATGTTCAAGGGACTCTGTAAACCAATGTGTATATAAGTCCACTATCCTGAGCTGCCATTATTAATATTTCGTTCTTTAGTTTCAACGCATCTCTCTTTAGCCACTCGTGTGTCAGATCCTGATCGACATGAAGTTGTTCCAGAAGATCTCTATACTTGCCACTATATTTATGTTTTTTCTACATTCTTTTCCTTCTTAGCTGATCCTTTTCCTTATATTTCTTTTGATTTTTGGCACATTCAGTTGCTGTCTGACTTTTGTCTACTTCTGGTTTGATTTACATTCCCGCTTGCCACCCGAATGCTTCTGCTAAATTAAGCAGAGAGGCCAACTTAGACTTCCTCTCCTCATACTGTAAAACTTTCACTATGTTTGGATTTGATGAGTTCAGCAGATATGTATGCAGTCCCATGACTGGGGATCTATACATGTAATCAATTTCAAGGATGTCCACACCTCCTTCAGAGTGTGGGATATATAATCTTGGTGTACACTGATTTTACTTATCATCTGATAAGAGTTAAAACTTTTTCTTGTTTTTCCTGTTCAAATGATATAATACCTTCTGGGGCCAGTCAATCATACCAAAACTGTAAGTTATAACTGGAAGAGCAAATTGGTTTATAGTCTGGACTTCATTCTTAGATGTCAAAGCTCTTTTCATTATTAGTTTTAGTCTTCTGAAGTACTCCATACTGAGTTTTATTCACATCTGTTAATGTTTTATTGCTGATCCTTCATCAATTCGCAAATATTTATTCACTCTGTCCTCCTCAAGTTCCTTTATATTGCATGGTACTACAACATTCTTGATTTAAACATTGCTTTTGCACATTTATCAAGACCAGATGTCATTCTTATATCCTCTGAGAAAGTTTTAATCACTTGCAGTTGTGCTTTCAACTCCTCATCTGATGAACTACTCAGGTTTAAGTCATCCGCACAAAACAGATGAAAAATCTTTCAGCAAATTTGTTTCCTGGGAGCCAAACTGTAACCAAGACCTAATCTATTAAACAAACAGCTTAACTGACTAACGGCAAGACAAAACAGTGGTGACAAAGAGTCACCCTGAAATATCCCCCTTTGAATTTGTATCCCTTTGTCATGGCTTAATTGCAAAGTGGCTTGCCATTGTTTTCTGGTCGCTAAAATGTAATTGATCAATGTAGGCTGCGTCTCGTACATCTGTAAGCACTCCTTTATCCATGAATGTGGGATGCTGTCAAATACTTTTTTGTAATCTATCCATGCCATACTTAGATTTCTTACATTTTTACAATTCTCTACTACTGCTTTATTTATCAGCAAATGGTCCTTTGTTCATTATGACTTTCTCGTTATCATTTTATTCTATCACCATGATTGAGTTTTCTTCTAAATGACTATAAACTCTGCTTGCATCAATTCCAGTACATAGTCTGTACATCAGCAGAAGGTTAGTGATTGGTCTATAATTTTTACAATTGTTTACAGGTTCACTATTAAGTTTTTTTCCTGTTGATAACAAGGTTGGTGTCTGTTTGGGATGTGCATACAAGTAGTTCTTACTCAGGGTGTAAAGACCAAAGAGCCTTATAAATCCCCCTGGTAGACCCATTGTTTCTGTTTGTAGCTACTTCACCCATAACATTGCTTGTTTTTTGCATCACTTTCTGATTAAACAAGTTGTACAATTACCATCATATATCAGATATACATTTGATTTTCTGAACAAAATTTCTACAGTGCCTTGGGAACAAGGAATGTATTTCGTTGTTGTAGATGTGGTTAGTTTATATACTAGCATCCAACATAGGTTTGGTTTAGAGGCTATGGAATTATTTTTGGTTAATACTCCATGTACACAGTATATTAATGAAGTTGACATCATTTAGTTTAGAAAATAATTTCACTGAATTTGATGGATATCTTTATCAACAAAAATGTGGGACAGCAATGGGGGCAGCTTTTGCCTCCGCATATGCCAACTTGCTTAAGGGATTTTTTGAAAATCTTTATATTTATAGACATGATTTAATCAGAAGGAATGTTAAAAAATACTTCAGATATACAGATAACTTAGTATTTATATGCAAAGGAGGTTATAATGAAGTGGAACAGTTTCTTCAAAAATTAGAGAATAATAGGTTTGACATACATTTTGATGGGCTTCAGAAAGGGAACAAGGTGAATTTTCTTGATTTGACACTAGAGGGCATAGTAAGTAGTAAAATCAAGACTAAGATTTACAGAAAACTTGGACAACATAATTATATTTTCCATGGCTCTAGTTGTCACCCCACACATACCATAGCCTCTAGGCCCTATGGTGAATTATTAAGGATTGAACGTTTGTGTAGTGATGTTCAAGACAAGGAAGGAGAAATGATTAAAACCATGAAAATATTCAGGGAAAGGGGGTATGAAGATGAAAATGTAAGACAAGGGTATCTTAGAAAATGTAATAAAAATCAGAGTACTGATAAATGTACTTGGAGTTATGAATATAATACGAAGCTGGTAGGGGATGACACAAATGACACATTTTGTTTCAAAATATATCACCTTTTTAAGTACGTTAGAAAGTATTACTAATTATTATTGGACCTTTGTCAAAAGGGAGGTAGACTTTCTTAAAAATGTCAAATTAAAATTTTCATATAATAGAGGAAGCAATTTGAAAGATATACTGGTTCATGGGGGATTCAGGAGACCATGTGTTGAAAGAGAGCAAGTAGTAGCTTACAAGGGATCTGTACCCTGTGGCACTGGTTCTGTTTGCCAATATATGGTATATAATTCTGAAAGTATAAATGGAAGAAAATCTGATACCAGCGGGACTTATAGTTGCCATAGTGAGAAAATTATTTATGGACTTCGATGTCCTTGTGGGTTGTATTATATTGGAGAAAGTAAAAGGAGCTTTGCTACAAGAATTAAAGAGCATGTCAAGGACTTAAGGAAGAATAAACATTTTAGTCCCATATCTGGTTTGGATCTGCTGTGGTTTCAAACTTTGTGTAAAGATGCTATTTTAGCCAGAAGTTAGTAGTGCATCTGGATGGGGGGTTTCCAATGAGGAAAATTAGTTCATCTGTTTTAAAAGACTTCTAACATTTTGGGTCTTATTTACTTTCTGTAATTATTTCTTTCATCAATCATAATATCCCTCGCTATTAAATTAAGCAACTCTTCCCTTACATTATTTTCTTCTAAACTGAGGGCACATTCTTTGCTCTCCGTTTCCTACAGGCATTCTACAGAAAGTCCCAGAACATCTTCCTGTAACATATCCACTTCAGTTGCATCCTGAGTCATCCTTTGTTCCTTCATATGAGAGCTCATTGGCCCATTACTCCACGACATGCCTATGTCAGAGTTACCTCTGTTTTCTGCTCCTTTCCCTGTTGTGCAACTCCAGCTGAACTTTTGTACTGATTTCCTACTGAAGTCTCGAGAGCAACATCATGTGGCAAGTGATCAGATGTTTCCCCTTAATATGGGGAGTCACTGTTCCATTATACTGAGACATTACCTGAGTTGGGACTTTCTACACTTAATCCTTCTCTTTGGATATAATCCATAACTTCAGTTTCTGTTTCTTTAACTTCTCCATTACCAATCCTCTTTCCCCCTTTGTTTTCTTTTTTTTTTTTGTATTGTGAAATTTTCCATATCTGTGTACCTTTGCCTGTATTTCTTTTCAAATATATTTGGTGCTACTTTTATGTATTGATTAGTTTTGCTTTCTCCTCTGCATAAATATTGCACCAAATCAAATCTATTTTTCTTTCCCATGTCCATATTTCTTCTCTTTGTTTCGTACTTCATATTTCTTTTGAGAAGTGCCTTGTGACTTTTTCCAGCTTAAGGGTCTTTGTCGCACTCTTCCTCCAAGTTGCTCCTATTGACAGTATATCTTGTTTCCGTGCTTTCAAATGAGTGCCCGCTGAAGTTCTACCCACCACTGCCCTTATCAATTTTAGTAAATCTATTAAAATTTTTTTCCCCGTAATAATTTTAGCAAGTCTGTATGACCATATCTTTCTATCTCTGTGTATTTCATAGTTTAATATCTCACATAAAATGTCGTTATCAATCCTTTACAATACTGTTCTATATCTTGCACACATGCACACACACCCAATTCCCCTGACAGTGATATGTTTTCACATACAACTCTAGATCTGTTATCCTGCAAAAAAAAAAAAAAAAAAAAAAAATCCCTCCATCTACCTATACATTTTATTTCATTTCTGTTGTTCCTCCAATGGACGCCAGAAAGTTTGACATTGGAGCAGAATATGGGAAAATGCATGCTGGTGTAACACTGTGGCCTAGTGGCCAAAATACCAAACATCAATGTCTTCAATTTCTAGAGATTTTTTTTGTATTTTCTACATAATTTCTTCTATGTCCTTTCCCTCTAATCTTTGATGATCCCACCAACCAGATTCCTAAGTATTTTACCTCTCTGTGCCCAAAATTCCTGGGCACTGCTCTTGTAAATGTGGCACCGCTTCATTATTTATGCCTAAAGCATAAGAGCCCCTTTAAAAGACAGACAGCAGGGAAATCCCCGAGGGTGGACAGACTCCTTATAGAGATATAGAAATTACTAAGGGATCAAATGACCTAGATTTGGACTAAACTGTTTAATCCAGTACTATAATCAAAAGACCTCCCATCATCTTAGATAATCACTATTCCCCCAATTTACAAAGAAGATAAATATTTGTAACCCTGACCTGCCTACCACAAAATATCAGTTTTAAATCAAATCTATAAATTATTTATGCCAACATTAGCGTTGAAGATAAAGGGAGTGTTACCTAAATTAGCATCCAGTGATCAGGCTTCTAGAGGGTAGAAGGGCCTCGGATAATCTGATACTGACTCATGATTATTCAGAATGCAAATATAGCAAGAATGTTCGCTGTGCTATGCCTAGATGCTGAAAAAGCCTTGTGATAGGATAGAGTGAGAGACTGGAGAAAATGAGTCTTCCCAAAATAGCTATTTGCCCTATTTAGAAAGATAATGTAAAAGATCAGCAGCTCAGATTAGAATAAGGGCAATTGCTAACCTGCTATGGTGGCAAAGGCTGTTTACTTTTCTTTTTGCAGCTAGAAGGATGACAGACTGTGGGACTGGCAGTTTATTTCCCAGAGAAAAGGAGTAGCAAAAGCTGGGAAAATTTGAAGTCCTTAAAAGTCACTTTTTTCACACAAAAATACAATAAAAAGCACCTTAAAATACTTTGCTAACCCTCAAAATTAAAATAAACAATTTATCCACAGAAAAAAATAAATGTTTTTTAATTACTTTAAACAACTTTTAAACTGACAGGAAAAACTGTACTTTTAAATGGAAGTGCATTAAGTCTTGTGACAGTCTGTTAAAACACAAACTCTTAACTTAAAAATAATAGATTCATAGATTTTTGTACTAGGCTAACTGTCCTTGGGGGCCATTTTAAGCCTAGCCAATTACCCCATGTAAGAATCAAACGCTGCACCTTGTGTTTCTAAGGTAAGCACCTTAACCATTACGCCAACCTCCTACACTCCTTTCTTAAACAGGAAAAGTACAATAAAATATAACTTTCTTAAACAGGAAAAGTACGATAAACATTTTTTTTAATGTATAAAATATAACTTTCTTAAACAGGAAAAGTACGATAAACATTTTTTTTTAATGTGGAAGGTTCTTCCTGAAAGGGAACTTAGCTGCCCAGCAGGGAAGCAGCATAAACTGACGAGTGGTCCTCAGCAGCCCATACAGGAGCACACTCTTTAATGGCAGGAAAGCTCTAAAGGGCTTAGGCACCCAAACTGTCTTTTTAGTCAACTCAGCTTGAGCTAACTAATGGTTTGGTCACGTGAAAGAAGCAATGACGATTTGGAAGCTGCCTATTTGTTACATCTTTGACAAGATATAACCCATATATAGCTAAAGCTGCTGCAGTAGTGATCAATATAATGAACATTTATGAAATCCAGTTAAATATTCTCAAATGGGCTTCATCCCATGGATAAACCATATTGGTCATCTAACTTCACTTACAGTTTGGCAGTTACTATTAATTAAATAGAGATCTAAAGAATACTCTCTCAGATAAGATGCAAAATTGTTGTGCTGCTGTGGAATGCGTTGTGCACAGCAAGAACTAGGTATACAGTCAGTGTCACACAACTCACATACATCAGTGTTGTATATTGCCATCATCTTTCGCTACAAAGGTTTCTGCCAGTCAAAGCTCAGCACTTACCATGGAAGTATTCTTAAAAAAGACATTATTGCAGACAGAAGAAAACAACTTCAGACTTTCTTTCAGTCGGTTCTGTGGAAAAACACAAATTAATTATCAAACATTACTTCACCTGTAAACAAAGCACAGGACAACTACAGCTAAAGAAAATCTAGAACTGTAAACATAATAGCCTTCATATGCAGATGGACTGCATGTTTCAATTGCTACATCCCAGTGAAAGTGAAAAGTATTAAAAAGGTACCAGGAAGACAATAAAACAAACGACAGAGAAAAAAGCATAACTTAAATGGTATTGTTAGCTTCTGATTCCCCTATCCATCACAACACAACAAAGAAAGAGTGATGTGTGACAGTGAAGTCTTTAATGGGAGATGCTGTTCAGGCCAGTGGTTTAAGGCTACCAACTCAAGCAGTAGTTACTATAGCACTGGATTGTAGCATTAAAGCTCACATGCAAAGGTTTAGCCATACTAGTTATTACATCACAGATTCAGAAGTTTAAACAAAGCATAGCTTTAAGTAAATCTGTCTTTATGCCACATGAGAGACTTCCAAAGATCTGTCACTTGTGCTCATTTAATCTTGGACTTCTTTTCCCAGAGTGCTTTTTGTCTGCCCATCTACTGTCAGTCTTCCTTCAGTGAGTCTTGAGCTCCTGCATTCCTTTGGCAGTACAGCATAAACAATGTTTGCACCTCTGCTACCTGCAGACCATCAACCTTCATTACAACTATTTAATCTTCAAGACACCTCCCCCACCCAGTCTACTCACTGTACATTCCAACCAACAGCTCAAAGAGCAACAAAAGACAGACAATATCACCAATGACCCTCTTCCTGAAGCCTCAAAGTTCACCTAGAGGATCACCTATCTGATGTTACTGTCACTTCTCTGGCCAGCTCTGAGGGCTTGCATGGAAGTTGTTCATATGTTCACCTAGCCAGGTGTTTTCTTATTGATTCTTAATCAAGCCCCGATGGCTAAAGTAAACACTCACATCAAAACAAGGGCCTCCTGCATGTGTGCACTCCCACACACATGCAGAGACAGTGTGCTACCATCCCCAGCTTGGGAGCACCAAGCCCACATCCTCAGATTCTGGCTGTATCTTCAAAACTGGCGAGTTTCTGCTTGCTGATAGCAGGCAGCCAACTGGACCACCACTCCCTGTCCCCAGAACAGGAAATCTGGCAGTTTCTCATTCCCATCAACCTCATGCTTCTAAAGAAACCGGAGTCATCTGGTCAGATTCAGAGCTTTAGATCTCTACACCATGCAGCTGGGCTAATTTGGGGCTTCTTGTTACTGAAATTTAAATGCCATTCAGCCTAGTTTGCGTCTGGAAATGGTCTGAGGACCAGACCACCTACCTTGTCAACAAAGTTAGTTAGCTAATCAATTAATTAATGAATGAATAAATATGCAATTTGATGTTCTTGTTTCAAACAATAAAGGTTGGATTATAGAACTGTTCTATGAGGTGTTTACCATAACAACGTATCCTTAGATTTAAGGTCTGTTTGTTGAATAGTTGGGACTCATTCGTCTGAACACTAGGACAGCTCAGCAACTTTTTCTTCAAGAACTCCTCCCCTGCACTCATTTCATAAAGATCTGATCCTAGGATGACCAAAGGCATAGCTCTGTCATCCAGTTTATTTAACAGGGAAAATGTATTTCCAGACATACCTCCAATGCAAAGAAAGTCACTCCAAGAGGCCAGCATACCTCTCAAATGCTGTGACATACACATAGAGCTATGACTTTTAACCTTAGATTTTTCATTGTTCCTCCTATAGTTATGGACTTTATTCTGATTTGCTTCATAAAATTATATTTATTCCAATGTATATACATTATTAGACAAAGGAATCGTTGTATAGAATTATTTCCGTTATTGCTAGTTTTAGAGAGCCTAATACCTATATACCTTCTACTCCAAAATTAAAAAAGTGCTCCTCTTTTGGGCTCTGCTATGATTTTTAAAGGGCAGCACTATGACATTTATTCTTTGGAAGCTGAGAGTTACGGAAGACGCTTTAGTCATGAGAAAAGCCACAGGGAATAGAGGGAATGGAAAAATATTTGCTTTTGCAGCCAGACTTCTCAAAAATGTATCTTTGGGATAAGTGTATCACGCAACTTGTAACAAGGTAGAAATGCCAAGAAACTCTGGCTATAGGGCAGAGCAGACATTCTCTTTAATGTAAGAAATGGACACCCTAGGAGGAGCTTACTCAAGAAGCCAGCTCTGAATCTACTGGTCAAAGACCAGCTTGGCAGAAATCTCTGTGCATATGATCCCAGTAGGCAATGAGAAAATACCCACCTGGCCTAAAAAAAATCCACAAAGAATGCCACTTCTGATTAAAAAAAAAAAAAACTCTTTTTATTCAACAACTCAGTGTATGTTTCACAATAATACAGATACTGCTTCTTCAGGGTAAGTACTTCCGGTGTGTACATTTTGTTTTATCTGAGACACAGGCAGACTTAGGAATGAATGCCAGCTTAGTGCACACAGTGAATCTGCACTTGGTGAAAATGAAAAAAAAAAAAAAAAAGAATACTTTAAATGCATGTATTAACAAGGTGGGAGGACTAGTTTAAAGACCCTCTTCAGCTATGACCATTGCATAAAACAAGACATAATGCATCAAATACAATATGTTTAAGTTATGAAAGTCTATCAGTTTTACATAAAAAATATGAAATGCTCACAGGAAGACAACTTTACTCTCAAAACCCATTAATATAATGCTACTAGGTGTAGGACATACCAAGGCAACATTTTGTACACATGCTCTTAAGGGACAAAGTTTGTTAGAGCTCAGTATGAGTAGAAATACAAAGTTTAAGTGAAAATTGTGTAACAGTCAATATCTAGAAAGCCTTATGTTAACTTTTGTTTTAGTTTTGACTAAAAAGCCAACTATTGTATGTTCAATGCGTTTATCTGCTAGATGTTGGTTTCAGCAAGCAGGGCAGTCTTATAAAAGTTTTTTTCACTCACGATGAGGCCAAAGTATAGATCTGCAGGAGTGAAAAGTCCCTCTTCATATGCAATAAACGATGGAGGACTTTAAGGTAAGCTTACATGCCAGTGAGGAGGTCAGTAATCAATGTTAATAAGCTTGCACATTAAGGGTGATTCTCTCCCTATCACCTAAACCAATTGGTCTTTTTGTAATGTTCATTTGTGGGTTCTGTGGTCTGCTAAAAGATAAACCTGTAGATTTTACTGTCTGCAAACTAGTTAAGTGTTGGATGCCTAATCCTGTGTAAGTACTGACAAATGTATTTGAGTCTGTAAAGAAAAACATAAATCCGTTTTGGCTACAGGGGTGAGCAAGTTGGAAGTCTTATAGCAGTATTTAAATTAGCAGAGTTCTTTGTCAAACTAATTTTCAATGCGTTTTAAAGGCAAGGGGGATTTAATCACATAACAGCTACGAACTATATGAGACTACATCACTGAAATACTTAGGAATTACATTTTTTTCAAAATTATCTTAACTATATATAACACTAATAATACTTAGCAAGATTATGCAAGGTGGAAAGCCTAAAACATTTATCTGATTTCTAAAGTTGTAATTAATAAAAAGAATATCTTTCCTCCACTTTTATTTTACATAAAGTCATCATGCCAGCGAATACAAAAAAAACCTGTCTGTATACAAGGAAATATTTAACTTTGTTAATTCCCTAAATCCACTACAGCATAAATTATAACAATTTAGCTGCATTGAGATCTTGTGGTGGTCTGGTTTTTAATTCATATTCTTTGATTTTAAGGTCCTCAAAATGTGTCCAGTCCCTTTATTCTAACACTATGAGAAATGCATGGTTAGCAACTTTGTGTAAAATATGAAGAAACTCTTTATTATTAATATGCTGTAACAATCTGGCTATACTGTTCATCTGTGTCATGGTTAAAGCTTTATTAAATGAAGAAATTTCAGGCCCATACTATTTTGGTAGAGTTAACTCAACTTCTTCAAAGTAGGCTTTATGAAATGAATCTGTTCCAAATTTCCATTTCTACCCAAGCAATATCAAACAATATTAGTGTTTTAATATGGGGTTCAAGAATACCAACATCTGACTTATCTCTTTGAGTTCCTTTCTGCCAGTTTCTTAGAAACCATATGTTAGCACCACCTGCAATTTGCGAGTTCCATCTACTCCAAAAGGTCACATTAAGGTTAACATTACCTTGGTAACCCCATTCACTTTGTTTAGTCATTTACAGTACGATAGTGAAAATACTGCAAAGAGAAATTACAATCTCCCAAATCAACTCTTCCAAAAATAAGTTGATATAACATTTATAAATTAGGCTTTTCACTCATTGTAGTGACCTGATTAGGATCTTTCACTGAAGGATAACAAAGTATGGTTGCACTAATGGAAAATGCTCAGTTTTCCAGAAACGTTATGCATTTATGATTTACTTTTACACTTAACTTACAGGAAAAAGCCTTTTTTGAAAGACTTCCTTCCTACTCATTAAGTATGCAATAATTCAAATGAGGACATTTTTCACATATTTTGGCACTGTCCAATGGTGAAGAAACTATGGTTTATATTAATGGAAACCTTGTAATTTCAGTAATGTAGCACACAGTTCCACAATTAATATATGAGAAGCAATGCAGATTTGGTGGGAGATGTGAACATTTGATAAAATTATAAAAACCTTGTTGATGATGCCTGACAGGGAAATAAATTATGCTGCTCAGCTTAGATGCCGAAAAATCATTTGACTGGGTAGAATTAACCTTTTATTTGCAACTGTGAAAAGAATACCCATGATCTAAAGTTAGAATTACAATTTAGGCAGTTACCTGATGTAGTCACCTTCACCCAGAGCACAAGACAGGGATACCTGCCATGTCACACTTCTCAGGAATATATTTTGAGCCGCTAACCCAGTGGATAGAAATCAGAGAGATTGAATTAAGTTATTACTTTTTGTAAGTTATACTCTTCTTGAGCATATTATCAGATCCCTAGACAAAGGATTTACTTGCAATATTTCATCAGTTGAGAGTGGATGTCTGGAAACAAAATTAACCATATAAGACTCAAAACACTTTTGGGTAATTTTACCACAGATGAGAGACGGAAATAAGAACGTCCACTAATGCACTGATCAATAAATTAGACCAACTAGGTAATAATGTAATCTTGACAAGATGATAGGTGTATGGCTTACAAATAGGACATGGCAAGTATCATAGAACTGAACAGGTGAAATTCTATGTTACAAGTTAGGGTGTCTTGCAGAACATTGTATTAGGCTCATATTTGTTTAGTTTCTATTTTTCAGAAATACCTTTTTTCACCTGAGGTAGTCTATAGTGTGTATGTAGCTGACTGGAATGGGTAAACTGATTACACCTGCTACAGATAGGGCATGTCTGCAAAAGAACATGACTAAATTGCCCACTTGGGCATTGGAGAATAATATGTTGATAAGCACATCAAAAGCATATTAGATTTGGAAGACATAGACTGAAGGGTGAATATTTAACACAGTACACAATAACTGAAAATGTAGATTCATTTAAGGACATGGTTATATGAGTAGATCCAGCGTTGACTTTTTTTCTGATAAAATCAACCAATTGGTTAGTGGCAGTTATAAAAAAGATTTAGAAAATCTAGGAAATCTGAAATGATGAGATCACTGTTTGCAAGTTATATCAGACCCAAGCTAGAGTACAGGGTAATGATATAAAACTTTATGAGTAAACTAATATAAGTAAATTGGAAAGAATACAGTGAAGATATACCAAGGGCATCCGTGCAAGTGAAAATTTATGTTATTATGAAATCTTAAAATATCTGAACCATACCTCTCAATTGCCAAGATTTTTACCTCATATTTTGGTACGTTTCTCTTAAAATTTGTGGTTTTCTGGCAAATCACTAGGATAACCTCAGGACTGAGGTCACTAAATAATGACATACATTAACACTTCATATCTTTCAGAAAATGCATGCCAACACAAATCCTTTTATTCTAGTGATATCTAAAGTCTATCCCAACTTTTGGGCCTTTGCCCCCCCAGGATGTCAGGCTTTGTCCAGACTTCTTGCGCTAAGAGGCTGAGAGGTATGATCTGAACTTGTATAGTGTTTAACAGATATTTAAGAGGAGACCTTGTTTGGGGTTATCAAAGAGTAGTAGGGAGTAATCACACAACCAGTGCAGCAGATTAGATAGGAATGAAAAATGTAATACTTGGTTCTCTGAGACAGTGGGGCTGATGCATGAAATAAATTATATTAAAGCAAGCACTAGTTTAGATATTTAAGAACAACTTGGATACTTATTGTGAGAATGATTGTTTTGATATATTGGCAGGCTAGAAAGGCATTACTGCCCATGCCTGATATATCTGTATGCATATAATATGGAGACGTGTGAAATTAAAATATTTAAGAGAGTGGATAAAGGATTCAAAAAATAATCAAATGTAGTATTTTACAGGTCTCAGAAGCAAAAATCAAATCATGTATTTATGAACTGGAGGACCTTACTGCTGGAACAAAATTAAAACAATTAAAAAATTAAAACAATTAAAGGGGACTTCCAAAACAGCTGCACACTGATCAACAGGCTGACTTGACCTCTCCCAATGAGGAAACCAGAAACATTGAAAACAGGCCAAGAAAATTGCCAGTTTGGACAAAATTCAGTTACTGGCTGGTAATTATACTTCCTGGATCCCAGCAATGAAGCCATTTGGAAAACTTGTGAAAAAAACAACCAGAAAGGCAGACAAGTAAATTCTGGTTGGGAAGAATCTTGCAGCTTTTCAGCAAAAAACAAAATCAAGTTTCAGCTTTGGTTTGGGACATAGCTTCCAGCACCTTGGAGAAAATATTAAATCAAAAACAGACATAAGTGTTTAGAAGCTTTAACTATAAAGATGAACTGGTGAAACTGTAAAAAAAAAAAAAAAAAAAAAAAAAAAAAAAAAATCACAGGTTGAAATGAAGAAAAGGCTGGCTAAGCATGATGTTTCTCCAGCAGAGTTGTTTCAAAAATAGTACCATTAGAAGACAGAGCACACAGCACCACTTTGATATTTTCTACTGTACCTGAGACACTGTAAGGAACACAGTGCATTATTTTGATGAAAATACTAATAAGCAAGTGACTGGCATTCCACTGCAGGATTTGTTAATGGGGAGGGCACATGTGTGTACATGCTGTAAATCTGGCCATGATAAAGCAAGCAAGACTTATAATGGTAAAGATGCAAACATACTAGCAGAAAGAGTTGCTCCTGACAAAATCTTTGGCAGAATAAAAAAGTATTAAAAACTGGGGGCATCATAGTATTTCTGGAATATAATTATTCTTTGTACACTACGCAAAAGAGAAGCAAGGTTATTCCAACATTCAGGGAATGCAGAGAGGCAGGTGTGAGAATCAAGATGATGAACTCAGCTGTCTGAAATATTTTTCCTGGAAGATCAAAGACTGAGCCAGCAAGCACAAGCAGACTCTTCTTCTTTATGGTCTTCACTGCCAGCAGATTAAGGAAACTCTGCCAGTGTAACATTTTCAATTGTTCAACAGTCGTGGGTATTTTAAATGTGAGGTGGGGAAACCTTATGAGTGACTGTCATATATGTTGAAATTATTAAAGTGAGCATGTACTTTTTCTTTGTTATAAGATATAGAGGATTATCACTGTAACTAGACAGAAGCAAATAGAGTTAATGTGGTATTGTCATCTTGGGCTATCGGGGTTGGAATGGTGTGTAAAAGTGTACTGATCATGATATTTTATGTAGAATTAAAATGATAATTTCCCACATTTTTACAGCAGTGAATGTCTAATGTCCTTGGTTTAAGCTATGGTGACTGGGGCAATTAGGCTTAAAAATAAGACAAAATTATGAAAAGGAAAGAAAACTGTTAAGTTTATATCATTCCTAGTTATTAGCTGTATTTTCCATTAGCAAATACTCTTACTGGGAATCAAAATGTCTGCAGATGCAAGAAGCTGGCCATGAGAAGTATGAACAGTTTGTTCCAAGTGAAAGTTACAATAAACTCTCAGTTAACAGGAACTCAAGCAACTGGCAAAAAAAAAAACCTGAAGAAATACAGTACCATTTTCATGTGTTGCACTGTCCAGCCACCCCCCCTAAAAAAACACAGTTTTTCGAGTTTTAAAAAGGAAGATAGGAATAAATTCCCTCTCCACCCAACCTGAGAACAAGTCAAACTAAACAAATAGTATAGGGTACAGTATTAGTCAGGCCTATTTTTAATAGCAACTCTCAAGCAACCACAAACTACAGTCATTCGGCATCTACTAATCCCCATGGGTGCCAGTTAACTGAGAGTTTACTGTACAAAGATTATATTTCATGCATCTGCAAAGTTACTAGCTGTTTTTTTCACTGCAGACTGCTTTTACTCAAAGATGAGCTACTGCAGGTGCCAGCAATTAATCTTGACAGCTGTGAGTACTCCTTGCTGAGAAAACATAAGTGACGCAGTGTAATTAACCCCTTTCAGGTACAGTGGCAAAGTTCAGTGTAACTGTAGGAAGTGAATAAGTTATCTAAGTAGATGCCTCCACAGCAGCTTTAACACTGTAAAGCACTGTAAAGTACTGAATATAACACTGTATTTATTTAAAGGTACCCGTTGCACTTTTTCTTGGAGCTAAAAGGTGAAGATTACTGAAAGCATGCAGATTTTCAAATGTAGGATGGAAAGAGAGAAAGAAAAAGAACACATATCAACCAGTGTAAGTGGGAACACAGGCTGTAATATGTGCTTTAGAATTTTAAATTAAGTAATGCCTTTGGGTGCAGATTTCAGTTTGGGGAATCTGCTCCTATCTGGAGGGATAAACTTCACTTGTAAGTTAAAATGGGATGGAGGACCTTGAATATGCAGTGCACTTTTACTGAAGAAATATTATTAAAAAATTGTGACACATGTTAAAATGGAGATGTAACCACATAACAGATTGATCTCATAAACAATAGTGTGTGCATGTAAACCAAAAGATAGATATACATATTCAAAAGAACTGCTATGTATAACAGGAGGGAGTAATAGCTTTCTATCATAATGGCTACTCTGTCCATATTATCATGGAATATAAATGGCCTTACAAAATATAAACAAACACTATAGCACTATAATAAGTGAAGCACTACTGCAAGAGACACATCTGAAGAGAAATGAACATGTAAATTTGACAAATAGAAAATATTTCAGGGTGGACATTCAGCCCAGTATCATGGATAAAGGAAAACAGGAATAATACAGATTGCAACATGGGCTACAATAGTGATACAACAGGGGAGAAATAATAGTACATTTATGTTAGTAAGGGGATATTTTCATGGGTGGGGGATTACGATGATGCATTTATTATTCTACCAAAACTATCATCATGGAGCTTAAGAAAAATTTGGAGGAAATTATGTTTAGCAGGAAATATTATTTATGGGCGAGGACTGGAACTTGACTTACAATATACAGAATGGATCAAGGGGAACTAGAAAGGAAAATATAACAAGGAAAGGTAGACTTCTGAAGAGATATATGAGAAGATGTGAATTCAGTAGTAGGAACTAAGAATGCATATATTATTTCCCAAGGTACAATAACAGGGCTAGACTGGACAGATACACTTCACTGCAGCATGTATATTTAATGGAAAACCTTGACACATATCCAATAACTATTTCAGATCATGCACTAATAAATACTAAGATAACAATGCAAGGTATTGAGAATTCATAAACTCCAATGCCCCGGGATCAACTTATCCACACACCCACCAGGGGAAACAATATCCTAGACCTAGTCATTACCAACATGCGTGACCGGTGTTCCACACCTGAAGTCAACTCCTCTTGGGCAGATCCAACCATAAGCTAATCACCATGGATATCCACATCCCGCCCCCAACCCTCATTAAGGAAACCACTGTAAAAAAAAAATTCTCCAAAGCCAACTTCATGCTTCTTAAGACAGAAGTGGCAAACTTCACGACATCTCCGCAGATGGGCACTGCAGCTATGACTGCAGACTCCTACACAAATGTACTCAGTAAGCACTTACGCAAGTGCATGGATTGTGCTATCCCTAACAGAACCAAGACGCTATCCTCCAAAAAAAGGAAGCCAATTTGGTGTTCCCCCACTATAAACATACTCTACAACAGAAGGAAGAAACTGTTGCAGAAGAAAGTAAAATTCCATGAGCGAAGGAGCTCCCTGGTCAGCCTCAGCAAGAAACTGGGATCCCTCATAAAATCCTCCAAAGCTAGCTATGAAAACAAGATTGCCTCTGATTCGAAGGACAACCACAAAGCATTCTATAGCTATGTCAAGAATCTCAAAGGCAACACCCAGGTCTTCTCTGAGCTACAGCACAATAGTAGGAAAAATACAGAACTGATATCACCAACATCCTGACTGATAGGTTCAGTGCTAACTTTACCCCCCCCCCAACCCCTAAAGGGCCCATATTTATACAAGAAGAATGCACAGCCCCTGAAATCACAACTGCGCAGGTAAAAACTGCACTTTCCAAAGCCAAGAACACAGCTTCCATGGGACCGGACAACATCCCAGGCTGCGTTCTACATGAACTTCAGAACAAACTGGCCCCCTACCTAAGCACCATGTTCAATCATAGCCTCACATCAGGCTTTGTACCAAATGAATGGCGCACAACAAAAGTTATACCACTCCACAAAGGGGGAGCCACCATGGACCCCGGGAACTATCGCCCTATTAGCCTGATGAGCCTGGTCTGCAAGGCCATGGAACGCATCATCATGGAACTCACAAAGACATAGGTAACCTCCAAACCCTGGACCCCACCAAATTCGGGTTTGTGAAAGGCAGATCATGTCTCCTGAACCTGAGTGACTTCTTTGAACAGTCACCAAAGCTGTAGACAAGGGAAAGCCAGTTCACATAGCCTATCTTGACCTCACCAAGGCCTTCGACACCATCCCCCATTCCGGAATTATAGATAAATTCACTAAACTGGGTATAAATCCATATGTCACAAGATGGATTGCCAATTGGCTCACTGACAGAACCTACACTGTAAAAGTTGCAGACTCCAAATCTGACCTCAAACCAGTGACAAGGGGAGTACCACGGGGTTCAGTCCTGGGTTCTCTCCTGTTTGGTATCTACTTTTCTGAAGTAAGGGCTAACACAGAGGGTTTCTGGCTGACTAAGTTTGCAGATGACTGCAAACTAGGTGCCATAGTCGAGTCCCCAAACAACGTGGACATACTACAGAAGGGCCTCACTGAGACAGATGCCTGGTGTCAGAGCCATGGCCTCAAGCTAAATGCCAGAAAGTGCACTGTCATCCCCTTTGGTAAAAACTATGTCCCCATGAACTACCACATAGGTGGCAGTCCTCAACGCAGAAGGTGCGATAAGAGACCTTGGGACTCAGGTGGACAGTAGTCTCTCCTTTGATAATCATATCGCCAAGGTAGACAGAAAATCCTTCTAAGTGGCACACCTCATCACGAATGGTTTCTCATCCAGGAAAAAAAAGAGGTCATGGTTTCCCTCTACTTGGCACTCATTAGACCCATTATTGAGTACAATGCCCCTTTTGGAATGTACCTTACAAGACATCTGCAACAGCTGGGAAGGCCACAGAAGGACCTCACCAACAGGAGTATGGGTGTCAAACAGTTGTCCTACGCTGACCACCTCAAAAAACTCCAGCTTTACTCTGTAGCATATCACCTACTTTGAGGTGATCTCTGCCTAGCATACAAAGCTATGTCAAACCCAGAGCTGTTGGACATGCTACACCTAAAGAAATCCCAATCCCTCCGGGATACACGTTCTAGGGATCTAACCTTGTCACCACAATAAACAGAACATGCTGGAGGGATAAATTCCTGTCCCAGAGACTTCCCATACTCTGGAACAAGCTACCTATCTATGTCAAGCAAAGTTCCTTATTAGCACTCAAGAAAAATCTTGATGAATGGATGGGAATTAGGAAATTCACCCTGGGGATCACTGCTGTGGCCCTGCTCAACACAGGCACAGGAAAATAACTTTCTTGGGTGGCGAAAGCCAGGGAACCTTGTTGCCTAGGCTTACATAGGCCCTAGGGCCGATAGCCTAGTACCTACCTATGAAAAAAATGAGATCCTGGTGCTTTCTTATTTACCTGTTAAAATGAAAGGAATGCAAATAATGTGTAGTGGAAATGATTCAACAGTTAATAGGGAAGACAGAAATTGATTTAGATGGGATAAGCTAGTGAATGGGATAAAATGAAAACAGAGTTTAAAAACTGAGACAAAATGAGAGAGAAATAGGTAGGGGAAAGTAGTAATAATAGGAATTCTTCAGAAGGACTGACAAAGTTTTAAGTACTGCAGAATACGGGGAACCTTATAGAATAAGAGGAGGAACAACTGCAGAGTTCTAAAATGAAAACAATGAAATATTTGGACAACATGTATGAGTTTATAAACATTACTGTTAAGTAATTACTAGTTCGATAACTCTGGAATACAGAACTTTTAGCACAATGACTTAACCAACAGAATGTGGAGCCTATGCCAAGAAAAATAACCACAGATCCTATATATATTTTAGAGATATTTCAAAAATGTTATGAACATTTGCATAAAGCACAGGAATATGGAAACAAAAAAAAAAGGATCAAATGGAAATATTTATGAAATACTTAACTTAAATGTCACGGTTAGAGGACGAGGAGGCTCAACAATTAATAGCTAAGACAAAAAAAAAAAAAAAAATGGTGAGAAAAAATAGTGAGGTGTAATCAATCAACAGGGAAGTGTCCAGGAACAGACGTTATTCCTATGAAAGACTGGAAGCTGGGAGGACAACATTTATAAATATATGGACGATTTTAACAGTATTTTAAAAGGGGAAGGGAGCACCAGAATCTTGGAAGAAAACTGTGGTGGATGTTATTACACAAAGATGGTAAAGACACTTCAGTCCCAGCTTCATATTGACTTGTTTCAATTTTACAGCATGAGTATAAACTGTTTATGTCTACAATAGGTAAGAGAATGGCAAAAGTGTTGCCAACATTGAAAGACAAGGATCAGTTTGTTTTTGGAGGGGAGAAGGGCATTTGACAATATTAATGGTACAGCGATGATCCAACATGGTAAAAGAATGTAAGAAAATGCCACTACTGCTGGTGGGACTTGATCCAGAGAAAACATTCTATAGATTCAGCTAGGATTTATGGAAAGGGCAATGGTGGCATTTGCATTTCCTGATAGAGAAATTGGGTTAATTTGGAGGATACATGAAGGGTTGGAGGCAAGTATTAAGAAGGGAGGGTTCTCTCTGACAAGCTGTGTTTGAATGAAGGAACAAGGTAGGGATGTCTACTTTCCCCTTTGTTATTTGGTTTACATTTATGGCCACTGGCAAAGAAAATAACGGACTTACAAATTCAATGACAAACTGTATAGTAATAAAGAAAAAAGTTAGCTTTATTTACAGATAATACTATTTTTTACTTGAAGAATCTAAAAAAGAACATTTTGATGTTCTGGAACGTTTTGAGGGAGTTTCCAAGTTTTTTTGGGGGGATATAAAATTAATGACGTTAAGAGAGACTATACCAGTAAGTTATGTACCCACACAAAATAGTTTAGCAATTCCCATATTTGTTAGCACATGATATTATGAAGTATTTAGGTGTATATGGCCGTTGAGAATATGTGGGAAGAGACAAACCACAATATAATAAAAAAAATGAGAAAGAGGAACATCTTACCTGCATGGATAGCAAGAAACAAGCAGAGAAAATATTTTAGTCCTTTTAGTTTTATACACAGATCAGGCATATTTCTATCAAAGAAGAAGTTGTGGATGATAATAAAGAACTGAAGGAATTTTTTGGGGAGAGGAAGAGAGCAAGATTTAAGTGGGAAAAGATAGTTATCCCCAAAAGCCAAGGTGGTTTACAATTACCTGATGTGAAAGGATACTTTAGAACTACACAGTTAAGCCTCATATACATAACACAAACTGGTTTTAAATCAAAGTTGGCAAGGAATATGATGTTGAAATCGGGAAAGTGGGTTCAAGAAATAAGGAAAGAGAGTAGGACTTTGGGTGCAGGTTCTTAAGGAGAACAACAACCGTACAGTACATTATGTTCCTTAAGTAGCAGAAAATATTCCAAGAACTAAAACAACACAGGAAAAGAGAAAGGGGATTTTGTGAATAGGGATAACTGCATGGAGGGTGGAATTCACTGCAGAAAATTAGCAAAAGAACTAGGGTACTAGAAGTGAATAACTAAAGAAGGTAAGGTAACAGACTGGGATGAGGCAAAGCAGAAGTTTGGACTGCAGGTTAGGGACGTCTTCCTTACCATGGATTAATATCAAAGTAGAGGCAAAGAGAAAGGGATAAGGGAGTGATAAATGGAAGACCAACGCTGGCACAGTTTTTAGCTGAAAATAGAACAGAAGCTGTTGTTAAAAGTGGGATAATTAGTAGGAGATATACAATAGTTCATGACAACTATAAGAATCAGAAAAGGTTATAAAAGATTGAGTGGGTCTATATTACCTTATCGAAAGCTGATGAGAGTGAACACTCTTTGATCGACCCGTAAATGTCGAATGCACTAAATAGCGAAGACACGGAACAGCTATTTTTTTCCCAGGGAAAAAAAAAAATCACCGAGTAGTTTTCAGGAGTTTGCCATTTCCTCCACTGTGGTGCGATCTCAAAGTTGGTGTATTTAAGTAGGGGTGGTGTGGGAGGGCAAGGTCCCCTACTTTAGGTTATTTGCATTTTTTTTTTTTTTGTGGAACAGCGATTTTTTTCCCTGGGAAAAAAAAAATCGCTGTTCTGTGTCTTCGCTATTTAGTGAGTTTGTTATTTAGGGGGTTGATCAAAGAGTGTTCACTCTTATCAGCTTTTGATACAGTAATATAGACCTGATTGGGTAGAGAGACTCAAAAAACAATTTAGAATGGCCCAATGGGATGACATCAGTATGGCTTCCAAGTAAACAACAAAATCCAGAACATTTAGAATTGTTTTTGTGAAAGTGTTTGTATAGTTTTATACCCTAAGCCAGTGATGGTGAAACTTTTGGGCTTGGCATGTCAAAAATTTGGGAAATGCTTATCTTGACTCTGCTGGCGTGTCACACACCCCCCCCCCAGATGAAAAAAGAGAAACAGCTCTTTATATATTCATTTATTTAAAAAAAAAAACAGTCCAATCATGTGTGTTGCTATGTATTATAAAAGTAAAAGAAAAAGCAGTGGCTTACAATAGAGAAAACGATATGTGCACTGATAATTGGGCTTAAAATAGTGCACTGAAAAATTAACCTACTTTTAATAGTAATTTTGAGCTGAACTTAAAAAATAAGGACTACACTGCATTTGATTTGATTAACATCAATTTATTACTTTTTTTGTTGCAGAGTTTTAATAGGTAAGTACAGGGTCACATATTTCTTGTATTTTTGTTCATTCAGTTTCCTTGGTAACTTGGGTGTTGGTGAACGCTGGTGTGTCACCTTTGACATGCGTGTCATAGGTTCGCCATCACTGCCCTAAGCAAACTTCAGAGAAATTTTCCTCAGGTAGACAGCAAATGCTCGAGGTGTGAAAGGAAAAAGAGACACAATTGGGAACACATTTTACAGGAGAGTAATGTGCTGATAGATTTTTAAAAAATCACTGCAGTGTACTTTGTCAAAAACGGCAATACAGTAAAAGCTTGTAACTCAGAAAATTACTTGAACTGGGATGCAGATTTTGAATTGCCTAGAAGTATTAAGGATGTACTAAGTATAATGTTATTGCTTACCAAAAAAATACTATAAAATGTAAATCAAAATCTAAACCAACTGAAGTACTGAATACTGCAAAGGAGAAAAAAAAGAACTGGAGGTGAGATCTTTAAAATAGTGAAGGAGTAAATTACATAGAAATAAATGGAATATTTGGGAATAATACATGCAGAATAATATTCAGGAAGATGATTGAGGTTCGAGGGGTGGCATTAACTAAGCAATTTATACAATGTTTCTGAATGATAATTGTTAAAAAAAATATCTAAGTATCTTGCATGAAAACAATGAGAAATATCGCTAAGGTTTTGTCTTCAATTAATGTGTGTGTGCCTATGTTAGTTCAATTGCGATTTAATAAAGATGTTTAAACAAACAAGTTTCCACAAAAAATATTTAAAAAGTACAAGCAGTACAAGTGTTTGTCTTTCTTCAGATTTTATATATTTTCCAGCACTTTCTGGTGCCCCTGACCAAAGATCTTCCAGCACTTTTTGGGCCCCCTTTCCAAAGAGGTTTATGCAAACATCATCTTCTACTTCTTCTTTCGGCTTTTCCCAGTTAGGGGTCGCCACAGCGGATTACCTGTCCGCTCATGATTGGCAGTTAAGTTTTACAGTGTTGAGTTGCCAGCCTGGCGCCCAACCTTCCACAGAAGGCGCGCACACGCATACACTCACACCTAGGGCCAATTTAGTGTGTCCAATCCACCTACAGCATGTCTTTGGAATGTGGGAGGAAACCGGAGCACCCGGAGGAAACCCACACGATCATAGGGAGGACATGCAGACTCCATACAGAAAGCACCCCAGTCGAGGATCGAACCAGAGAACCTCTTGCTGTGAGGCGGCAACGCTAACAACTGCACCACCACGGCCACCCTAGGTTTATGCAAACATAAAAACCAAAATTAAACTTTTTTATCTTGGTGGGATGGTGGCAAACTCTATGGTCACAACATGGAGTGAAATACATATCAGAAAAAAGTGTGTGTTAGGGAAATGGGGGGTTTGGGGATGCCTAGTTTGGGCAACTGGTTAAATGGTGTTTTTTAAAATTGTAATTAGCCCTAATCTTGAATGAGTACTTGTCAGTCTGGAAGAAAATGATCCTGGCTGAAGAAAGGAGGGAAGCAGAATTAGATATATTTGAACAGAATATAATACATTATCACTAGATCAGCTACACTTCTAGTAAAAAAATATGGCAGAGCAATTTATTATTTGATTCAAACTTGCTAAATATAGGAACTGTCAAATTCAACAGATACCAAATGGGACAAAAGGGCAAGTCGTAAGAGACCAAATATTTTCTGGCACTGGAGTTACCAAAATAATACCCTTAGATACTGACACTAGCTTTATAATGCAGGTTGCAGTTTGAGCTGGGAATAGGCAGAAGTTAAAGTCCAAGACAAGCATCTGAATCATATTTTGGTAAATTAAGATAAGAAACCAAATGGGGGCAGGAAGATCAAGAAGAAAGAACAGAGTTAGTGGACTGGATAGTAGTAGTCAGAAAAGGAGAAAAGACTATTAAGCATATTACTGATTCATATCAGGAAATTATGGAGAATAAATATTTAGCAGCAACCCAGTTTGCTCAATACTGGGATTAGATACTAGATTTTCAGGATGGCAAAGAGATGAAGAGAGATTTGCTCCCTTATGAAGTACTGTAAATCTAAACATTTTGAATGTTCATAGGTTTATAGGATCATAGACAAGTACTCAGCCAATCAGTCTGTAGGCCATTACAAGTCTAGCCAATAATTCATATTCAAAAGTTCCCAAAAACTTCAAGGAGGGCAATACAAGACAGACCGGGTGAGAATTTCGGGCCACCCATTCAATTATGTAGCTTTACCTTGAAGGTGACAAGGGTGTTACTGTGCTTCATATGAAGGTGTCTACACTGACACATGACCAGATTGGTACTAGAAGTGCAAATGGAATGAGTAGGAGAATCAGTTACACATGTTTTAACAGTGAGCATGACTATAAAAGAATTACAGGCAAGGATATTTTGGTAGAGTGCTACTAGCAAAGTACATTAAGGGAGTCTGTGTACAGGCAGAAGTACCAGCCTGTAGAGAGTTGTTAGCCTTGATCATGTTGGCTGCCAAAAAGGAATTACAAGACTCTAGAGAAATACAGACCTGCCAAAAAATGAAGGAGCTTAAGAGAAAAATGAAGAAACTGTAACTGGAGGAGAGGTATTATCCAAGAGATGTACGACTACGTTTTGTGAACAAATGGATGAATTGGCTCAATAATATGGACAACATTCCATAGATATGATGATAAAAATTAACGCGCTATCACACACACACACTTTCTCTCTCTTAATGCCCCCCCACACACACAATTTTTCTCTCAATGTCCCACCCCCACTAGGATGTAAAGGAATAGGAAAATGTCAAGTGCAGCAGCACTGACAGCATGGCCATTCTGACCGTTGATCTCAATAACTGTAAAAGCTATGAGATACGACATTGATCCTGGCACATGAATCTATAGTGCATTTTTTATCTTTGTTGAAATGTTTTCCTCTCTAAAGCATAGTTTTTGTTATTGAATATTTTAATAAAGATTTTTTTTTTAAATTGACTGACCGAAAAGCATCACGTTTACAGCAAATGACGGAGGATTTATCCTAACTTAGACCTAGATTTTTATTTTATGTTTGATTATTGTACTTGAATAATCTGTTACTTTCTATTTTAAATACTCTTCTTATTTGGGTACTACAAAATTTCAATTAACAAATGCCAAGTTTTATTTGTATATTTCAGTTATTTGGTAGTATTTTTTTTTATTACACACTGAATATTTTAATAAAAAGAAATTTGACAAAAGAAATGGCATCTAGGTATTAATGCTGAGCAACCTGATTATATCATCAAGTTTTTTTACACTCATCAGGCCAGCATGTTTCAGGTGCTGAGTTGTAAAATACGTCTTAAGTGTAGATATTCTTGGATTGATAACTGGTTGCAATCAAGCCAGCACACAAGTGAAGCAAGCTTTATTTTGAGGACGAGTTTTTTTTTTTTTCCAGTTGTCATAATCAAGAGACCATCCACTTACAAGGTTATGTTAAGGTGTATCCAGGTCCCGGGTAAGGCTGCTCAGGAACAAGGAGAACAGAAATGGTCACACACCTCATCCTTGGGGATAGCAACTACAGATGGTGTACAATTCTGACAGGGAAGACCTGAAAGAAACCTGTCAGACTCGACAAGAACAACGTCCTGGAATAGTTTTAAGTCTGGAGCCAAGAGCTAATTTTCCCAGTTTTGATAGAAGAAAATATTTATCCTTGGATTGAAAGATCAGGACATCATCAACCAACTCTCAGTCAGCAAAGATCTGTTACATTACAGACTGCAGTGGGAGTGCTGAAGCCATTACAAAAGCCATACTAGTCACTATATAATGGAACACCTTTGTTGACATAATCAAGAATTTGAATATAGATTTTTTTCAAAGACATTAGTTGACAAGGGGTGGCAACTGGAAGGAAGATTCCTATGAGAAAGGAAAGTAAACTTTATAGAGTGAAACAAATGAAGGCATGCTTCAGTTTTGAGGGAAGAATTCCAAAGTGAGTGACAAGTTAACTACAACTGGTGCAGACAGGAGGATCGAGAATTTAGCCCAAGCTGATATGGATTACAAGACATCACAGCCACCAAAGAAAGAAAGAAAGAGTCTTCAAAAAATAAGTTGTAGGAATCAGTGAATTCACACAGGGTCAATCTTCACAAAGAATGGCATGAACTGTAACTGAGGGAAGGGACATGCCCTTTCACAAATGTCAGGATGCCAAAAATGACCATCTACTTCATCAAAGAAACTGGATATGGCTGATAACCAACTACACTTTATCAGTGAAGCAGCTTACCTTAAAGTAAACAGGAATGAAAGGTAGCCTAAGGCTAAGGCTGGCCAAGCATGCTGTGAATATGTCCCTTCATAGGTTCAAAGGTGTGTACTAGGCCAACGGCCCTGGAGCCTTTACAAGCCTAGCCCACAGAAGTGCTCTGGCATCATGCCACCATTAGTTCCTGGTGCCTCTATCAAGTAGAACCACTGAAGTGATCCCCAGGGTGAACTTTCTATTTCTCATCCACTCATCAAGATTTCTCTTGGAAAAGGGCCAGTGAGGTGCTCTGCTTGACATGTATGGGAAGTCTATTTCAGAGCATGGGCAGTCTCTGGGTTATGAGCTTGTCCCTCCAGCATGTTCTGTTGATTGTAGTAAAGAGGTTGAGGGCCCTGGAGCGTGTGGTGTGGAGGGATTGGTATTTCTTTAGGTGTAACATTTCTAACAGGGCTGGGTCAGACATGGCTTTGTAAGTCAAGCAGAGATCGCCTCTTAATAGACGATATGAGACAGAGAAAAGCTAGTCTCTCTTGAGCCTGTCCATGCAGGGCATGTGTTTAAGGCCTAGGATCCTCTTTGTGAGGTACTTTTGTGGCCTTTCCAGCTGTTGCAGGTGTTTAGTGATGTACATGCCAAATGGGGCTTTATACTCGATGATTGGTCTAATGAGGAAAGAGTAGAGAGAGAGATGATGACCTCTTTCTTCCTGGATCCTGGATGGAATAATGAGATGTGCCACAGAGAAGGACTTTCTGACCACAGTGGCAATATTTATTTATTTATTTATTTATATTTGTTGACCGGGAGTGTCCGACTGGACGTAGGTCCATTTTCAGCGGAGGCCCGGGGAGAAAAGCTCCACAGTTAAAATAAACAGACAGTAGTTACACTGGATTACATAGCGATTCAAAATTTACATAGCAATTACTTACAACATATTTACAGATGAAGAACATAGTACATCAGTAGACAACTAGAATCTTTATCTGTGAAGTACATAACAGACATTAACAAATGTTAAAATAAGAAGTTCCTAGTGTATAAGTACTAGGCTTATGAGAATCTGAGCTTGCTATAATCAAGGTAGCTAGTGGAGTGGAAAGAAAGGCAGTGGTGGGATGGGGCGGGTGATATTAGAGTGGGAGTTGCAAGGGCATAGCTAGCATGTTTTTAGGTGCGCTTTTAGTAAAGTTTTGAAGTGAGTGCATGATGGTACGGAGTTCAAGGCAGCCCAGTTCAGCAAGTGAGAGACAGTGGTGACTACGGTAGGATGCCCCTGTGGCAAATTTGGCAATTTTGTTGTAGCAGGTCTCTAGCTTGTTTAGATCGCATTGCCTTAGGTTGGTATATATTGGAGAGGCATAAAGTAGGGTGGAGATAAGGTGGGAATTCGCTACTGAAATCTTTGCTGCTTTGGTGAGAAGATGCTTATTTCTGTATAACGCTCCTAGTTTTTTGTGGACGTTTTTTATGGTCATGGATATGTGAATGTCAAATTTTAGTTTATTGTCTATTTCCACTCCTAGCAATTTGGTGTGTTCAGTTGGGTATATAATGGTGTTGTCTTTTACTGTGATGTTAAAGTGAGAGTTGGTTTGAGTATGTTTGGTGGGTTGGAAGATGAGTAGTTTAGTTTTGTTTGGGTTGAGTATTAAGTGGGCATCGGATAACCAAGTTTCAACAGAGGAATAGGCTTCCTGTGTGACTTTTTGCAGTTTGGGTAGGGACTGGGCTGAGCAGATGATGGTCGAGTCATCTGCGTATTGTATGAGTGTGCCATATGTGGTGGCAGAGGCTAGATTATTTGTGAAACAGAGAAGAGTAGGGGTCCAAGGATGGATCCTTGGGGAACCCCTATGGAGGCAGGTAGTTGGGGAGATATGTCATTCTGCCATACAACGGATTGTTGGCGGTCAGACAGGTAACTCTGAAACCAGTTGGTGACTGACTGTGAGAAGGATAGGTTATTGAGAACAGAGATACGTTGTTTGTGTGGGACCATGTCAAATGCTTTAGATAGGTCTAGGAAAGTAGCAGAGGAGAGATAGCCATTGTTTTTATGCTGAAGGATAGTGTTAGTAAAGGAGAGTAAGGCAGTGGTGGTGCTATGGTTTGGTCGGAAACCATGCTGAGTATTGGAAAAGAGGTTGTTAGTAAGGAGGTAGTCTGAGACCTGAGAGTGTATGCATCTCTCTAGTATTTTGGAGAGTGGAGAGAGAATAGCTATGGGGCAGTAATTGGTTAGTTCTGTGGAGGGTCCGCCTTTGTGGAGGGGAATTATATGTGATACTTTCCACAGTGTGGGAACATAACTTTCTGACAGAGATCGGTTAATCAAGATGGATACTGGGTAGGCCAGAGCATCAGCTGCGATTTGTAGGTATTCACTTGGGAGGTTGTCTGCTGCTAATTTGGTGGGTTTAAGTTTAGTTAATAGTTTTTTTATGTTGGAGGTACGGACAGGAGAAAAAGAGAAGGCAGTGGAGGGAGATTAGTAGTTGAAGGTGTGGGTTGGAGGGGAGGGGGGTTGTGTTGTTTAGTTAGTGATAGTATGGTTTGTGTGAAGTGTGTGTTGAATGAGGTAGCAATATTTTCTGAGGAGTGAAGGATGTTAGGAGGAGGGGTACTGACTTTACCTGGGTGGAGGATGGAGTTTATGGAGGACCAGAATTGTTTGGGGCTGTGTTCGGAGGAGTCTAGGGCAGACTGGTAGTATTGGAATTTGTTCTGTTTTATTAGCTTTTTGACTCTATTGCATAGTTCTAGGAATTTCTGTCTAGTTGGTATAGTGGTTGAAGGACAGGTTGCTGTCAACTTGTGTCCCCAGATCTCTTATAATGCCTTCAGTGTTCAGTAGGCTACCATCAATGTGGTAATTAGTGGGAACTGAGTTTTTCCCAAAGGGAATGACTATGCATTTTTTGGCATTAATCTTAAGGCCATGGTTTCGACACCAGTTCTTGGTCTCAGTGAGGCCCTTCTGTAGGATGTCTACATCACTTGAGGAGTTAATAATGGCTCCCAGGTTGCAATTGTCGGTGAACTTGGTCAGCTAGAGTCCCTCCATGTTGGCCTGAACTTCTGAGAAATAGATGCCAAACAGAAGAGGATCCAGGACCGATCCCTGTGGGACTCCACTTGTGACTGGTCGGCAGTCTGACTTGGAGTCTGGTACTTTCACACTGTGGGTTCTATCTGAGAGCCAATTTGCAACCCACCTAGTGATATACGGGTTGATGCCTAGTTTGGTGAGTCTATCAATAATCCAGCATCCACAGCAAAAATCACATTCATGTATCTACACATTTTTTGGGTAGAGTTTCGGAGAGACTTTTAAAATATAGTGGATCCCCTCCAACGGCCCCCACACACTTAACCTCTAGAATAATAGCTAACAGTGCTGTCTGAATGATCTGTGGAGATCATTTTTTTTAACCTATTGAGTGAGAGTGAGTCACTGTCAGTGGTAACACAATGTATGGAAAGAAGTAAAACAACAAAGAGGGCACAAAGGGTCTTTCTTTATGCCAGAAGAAAAAGTATAACAATCTGGTCAGCACTGAACTCTGGACCTTGGAGTTGTAAAGCACAGATCTTACCACAGAGACACAAAGAAATATAAAAAGACTGCATATGCAGGCAGCTTTATCAGAAATATGCAACAGCTACAGAATACCGGATAATGTCATGCATGTTCTAAATTCTAACAAGGGACAGAGGCACAAAATCTGTTAAAACTATATGCATATGTTACAGTCCCTCTTTCAAAAGTTAAAGCTTCCAATTTTTATAACAAGGTTAAGTTTTATTCATGAAAATAAGTAGCAATTTAATATAAAAATGGTTTTATTTTTGGCTCTTACTTCAATAAGAAAAAACACATCTACATTTTCAGATACAAAGCTAAAACACTATTATTATTACAAAAAGATTAGATTTCCTAAATTCATTTTAAATTTAAATGCAATATACAACTTTTCCGTTCTTACTGTTGTCCAAGCACCCTACTGCTTTTAATAAAAAATTACCATACTTGGCACATTTGGACTCTGATGCTGACATATTAAAGTGTAATTCAGTGCAAGAATATTTACAACAGTAGATTTCCAAGGAAAGGCTACTGTAACAGTAAATCATAACCTTTGGGTTAACCACATTCTGGTGCAGACGGATAAATTACTGATCATGGCCCTGGTGACAACAGTTCAATTAGCAGCTCGGACGTTTGACGGCATGGTATGGAAGGATGGGTATACCTATCATGGCGGGGGGGGGGGCACATATGGGGCAAATTCTCTTGTGGAGCTCTGGAGAAGGCCAGGGCTTGGAGCTGCCTACCATGCTGGAGTAGGTAGGAAGACTGCAAAGAAATGGTCACTGTGACCAAGTGAACATATCCTCAAGGGTATAATTCACAACCCGCCCAACATATACAATGAAAGTGCTTGTATTAGGCCAGCGAAATCCCTCAATGACTGCACTATGACAGCACTTTGCTTGGGCCATCTTGCTCTGCAGTGCCTGCAGTTGCAACCTCTATAACCTAGAATGGAACTGGGGGATTCCGGGAATATGCCCCTTTTTCATAAGGGAGGCTATCCCTGCCTGAATCACATTATGAAGCCTGTCAAACCATGCAGGAGCTACACAGCTGCGACTATTGGGTGCATTATGAATGTACTTGATGTCAGCAGTGTTGAGATGAGAAAAATCATAACCTTTGAGTTTAACCCTCCCTGTGTTCTACTCTACCAGTCAGAAAATTGACCAGCTGTCACTCTCTAAGATGACTAGTGCTGGTCTTGTGCCACTGCCCCACTGATCCGTGGCTAGTATGCAAGTCTTATATATAAAGACATCATTCCAAGGAGGTTTCTTCAGTTCTATGAGCTACATGTGGCCCTCCAATGGCCTTGACTGTAGTAAGCTTCTGTTATTTAAACAAGTAAATAGTTAAAACGTATAATTCTGGAATATTTCAGTCAAAGAATATAAAAGATTTTTACAAGCAAGTACGTTTACAGTGACCGCTCCTTGCAGATCTGCTATTCAAGCAATTACCTTACATAAATATACTATCTTCTTCAGGAAGAATTCATATGACAGTAAATCATAACACTTGGGTAAATTCCTGTGTAGTATATGTATGCCATTGGGAGGTGAACAGTTAATGAATCCCCTTATAACACAGTTGCACCAAAAATGAAGGTTACATACTTACAATAACCATAGATCCCTATTGTCTGCTTTTGTTCTTCCTCAATGGATGGGTTATTGGACCCAGCTTCAGCCACTCTTGGACTTTGGATCCAATGATAAGGCTCCTCCTCTTACCCATAATTCCTCTCCTTGTGGTAAGTTACCTCAGATCAAGTTCGCCCCTTCCTTATAAAAAAAAAATTACACCTTCTCCAGCTGTGAAAATATTGCCAAGAAACAAAGTAAAACCCCTGACACACAGTATCCGAAGATTAAATGACCAAGTTACCAATAAATCAGTGCAGTGACATCTGAAACAAAGTAATATGACAACTGGAAGGGGGATGCAGGGAGTGAGGGAAGTTGAAGGAGAGAAGCAGACAACACAGATTTATTGTTATGGTAAGTACACAACTTTCGCATCAGATGTTGTCTCTACCGTCCATTCCTCAATGGATGGGACAGTCTCTAGCTATCAAATACTGGGAGGAGTCACGGAAGGATATTAGAGGTTGGCTGACACAAAGGAAGCTCTGGACCTAGACTGCAATTGGGATATAAAGGTATGGACATCAGATCAAGTAGTTGCAGCACAAATGTCACCAACTGGTAGTTTGGAGGAAACAGCAGTTGAAGTAGCAGTCTAGCAGACTGAGCCTTAGCAGTGCCAAGCAAAGACAAACCTTGTAGATATGGGAAATAAATTCAGATAGCCAACATGAAAGACTCACACTGGACACTCCTTTACCTAATTTCACTGAGAAGAAGGAAACAAACAGCTCTTAAGTCCTTCTGATGCTCTTAGTGCAATGCAAATACAGCCCGAGTTGATGACACATGTCCAGAAGATGTAGCATGTATTCTCCCTTATTAGCAAAATGGGGAAAGAATACAGGAAGATTGACAGACTGGTTGAGTGATGATTCAGAAGCCACCTTAGAGAGAAAGGATAGCTTTGCCCACAAAAATGTTCTACTTAGTGGAAGATCAAATAACAGGTTTTACAAGAAATGGCTGTGAAGTTCCTAAACTCTCTGAGCATAAGTAATTGCCACCAGAAACAATATGTCCCAACATGGATATTTCAATTCAACTGTAGCTGCTATCTTCAAAAGAAGGTCTCATCAAAGCTTGAAGAAAGATGGTTAATATCCCAAGGAGGGACAGGGTCCCCAACAGGAGGCCAAAGCAGGATGGGGCCCCTTAAGAAGGCCTCATACAATTTCAGGGAGGAAAGAATGGCTGGTTTTCTACAATGTGAAAGCTGGAGATTTTTGCCAAATGAACTTTGAAGGAAGAGTAACTACAGCCACCATAAAAAAGCTGGCCAAAAAGTCTAAAACAGCTTGGAGGGGAGTTGAAAAGGGATCGATATTTCTACTTGAATCCCAAATTGAAAATATCTTCAATTTATTCATGTAAACGTTCTTGTTTAGGGGTTTCTGTGAGGAAGTCACAATGTGTATTAATCGAGATGAAAGCCTGGAATGTCTGACCTTCATTGGAATTGCAGAAACCATGCGGTCAAACTTGAGGGTTTCGAAGTCCAGGTGAGCCATCCCTGAAGAATGAGAAAAAAGATCTGGAACAAGGTCCAGCGCCCATGGAGGGTGAATCACATGGGACCAGAAGAAGGCAAATCACACCTGCCAAGGCCAAAAGAGGGCAATGAGGATCAATGCAGCCTTGGTCCACATTGCTTGCTGCACAAACTTTGGGATGAGAGGAGTGGGAGGATAAGCATAAAGCAGGCCTGGGGCCAAGTGCTGACTACAGTATCCCTTTGAGACTCTCCCGCTTGGGTGATCAGTGCAAAGTATCTGCTGCATTTGGTGTTGGAAGGGAGGGTGAATAGATTGCGCATGGATGGCCCCAGCGGCTCAAGATCTGTTGCACCACTTGTGGGGTGAGGGTCCACTTGTGAGGGAGAAGACTAATTCTGCTCAACTTGTCTGCTAGAATACTGAACTTCCTGTGCATTGCTATGAGACAAAGGTGGGAAGACCCTGGGCACTGCCAAACCCTCATGATCTCTTGGCACAATGGGTATGAACATGCTCTTCCTTTTTTGCTAATGTACCAAACCACCGATATGCTGTCATTCTGGAAGGAAATCACACCTCTGGGAAGGAAATCCTGAAAGGCCTGCAACACCAGGAAGACTGCCTTCATATCCAGAATACTGATGTGAGGACTGGCCTCTGTGGGAGACCATGTGCCCTGGACAGTCATTCCCAAGAAATGTCCCACCTCCAGCCATGTTGAGCAGCATCAATGGTCACTATGGCCTTGGAGGATGAGAAAACAAAAGGTCAAACTTGAGAAATTATTGGAGAGTCTACTCATCAATGGATATGGGTTCTGCAAATCTACGTGAAAGATGCTGAAATGTGCATGAGTTGGCATCTTATTAACCATTGAACTGCATGGGTCCACTGTAACACCCTCATATAAAACCTGGCCAGAGGAACTAAAATAACTGAGCTGAGAAGACATAGAATAGACCTTGCTGGTGGTTTCTGATGGGAGAGTACAGTAGCCACCTGTTGCTGAAGAGAGAGAATCCATGTTTTCTGTTAGTCTAGCTGCAACTTGGTACACAGATGGGCTCCAATGAACTCTATTGCTTGGACTGGTTGAAGCTTTGTCCTGGCCATGTTGACAGTTATGCCAAACTGTAAGCAAAGGTGGAGCAAGGAGTCATTGGCTCCTTAAAGGACACTCCTGGAAGGGGTGGTTATGAGCCAACTGTGGAGATATGGGAACATTTGAAAGCTCTGCAGCCTTATATAGCTGCAACCACTGCCATGCACTTGGTGATGACCTAGGAGGCAAACCTCTCAACTGTCTACATTTTTGCATTATGTTTTTTTAACTGTTCCTCATAAAATCTGTGTTTTTCTGACAAATCAATGAGGATTTAATTCACTAAATAATGAGAAACATTTGTGTTTCAGGCTTCATATTATTCAGAAAAATGCATGGTGACACAGGATCTTTTATTCTAGCAACTTTTTTAAGTTTATAAAAGCAATATTTAAAATTTGTCCCTATATGTGGTCCTTTGTCACCCCATAAGTTTTGGCTTTGTCCAGATTTTTCATGCTAAGAGGTTGAGAGGTATGCTGGGGGGCTGTGGTGAGACCAAAGGGAAGGGCTCTGAACGAGAAGTGACTGGCTCCCAGAAGAAATTGAAAAAACTCCAGGAGCACCTGTCCATTTTTATGTGGTAGTATACGTGTTGGAGGTGTATCAAGCGCATCCAATCATCCTTCCTCAACAATGGTGGATGGACTATAAGACAACCATCTGGAATTTTGTCTGCTTTATGTACTGGTTCAAGTGACTGAGGTCCAGAATGGGCCTGAGGTCCCCAGTTTTCTTTGGAACTAAAAAGAACTTTGAGTAAACTCCAGATTTGTGCTGGTCTTGTGGGACTTCCTGGAAGACTTGCTTGTGTAGCAGCTTTTTTATTTCCAGTGCTGCTGACTTATGCTGAGTGTGGGACACACTGGGAAGTTTTCTTGAATAAGGGGACTGAGAAAGAAAGGGAATCATACACCTTCTGGTTATAAATCTCTATACCCACAGATTTTGGATGATAGACATCCAAAAAGGTCAGTCTTTAGGAGACACTAAATATTTTGTCGGGCTTTCAAGGGATGGGCTCAACCATGTCCAGTTCCTTCCATGCCCACCTCAAAAACCAGATCAACTAATTTGACTACAGGGGGGAACCGCACAAGAAGTAGATCGGCCAGCCCCAACAGCCTTGAAGAATACGGATTTCTCCTGAGAGAGTATATTGATGGACCCTCCCCTTTCAATCTGAGACATTCAAGAATCTCACTAAAGGAGACATCCCTCAAGGGGGATTCTGGGGGACCCCTCCTCTTCATCAAAATCAGTATCCTCAGTAAAAGACCCCTATGGGAAGTCCATATATCTCTTCTTACATGAAGGCTTCTAGTAACCCTCTACAGTCGACTCCAGAACTCAGCGTTTGTTGTACACTTAGAATGAAAAAAGAAGCAGCACAAACCACTGCTCGCACTCGTAAAAGGCACAGAACTGTAGCAACAATCCACAAAGATATACATTAATCCACAGGAATGGTACTTGTACTGATTCACCAACTGAGATCGTGTTAAAAACGATACAAATGATAAAACACTCACTGAAGCTTATAAAAAACAATAAAAGAGTTTAATCACCACATATAACGTTAAGCGCTTTCACTCGTACACCACGAGCTTCCTCAGAACAAATTGCACTTCCTGTCATTCATTTTTAAAAAAAACAAAATTGGCGCCAAAATGCAAAGAATTCCTTAAAGCTGTAATGTTCATTCATTATTTTAAATAAATTTATATAAATTACCTATATAATGCAAATTCAACTATTCTATACAAAAAATATAGACTAAGAATATGAAATGTAAAATTACATCACACTGTGTGCAAATTATGAGCATTTTGTGTATGTCTAAGGCTACCATATTATCACTTAAACATAAAAGATAGATTAAAAAACAGTATAATAGTGTATGTACTAACTCTAAATATCTCTAAAATATATACATACTAATTGCATATTGCATATTGCTAATGCTACTTATTGTGATCTTTACAACATATTTGCAGTATGAAATAGTGCAAATATAAAAAATATGAACTAAGGAAATCAAAACCCTTCATTGATTTCTCAACATCAATAGTGGCTTAACAGTAATGTAATCGTTTATTCCAGGCCACGTCATTGCGTCAGTATATATTTGCCACCAATACTCCCTATAAGCCAGGGTATTTTTTATGTTACCCCCTCTAGGATTTACCTTAATTCTTTCTAGGATTGCAAACTTGAAAGAATGTTCAGTGCCTACTGCACTGATGTGTTTGTATAAAGCGTTTTTCACATCTTTAGTTCTTATGCTATAAATATGTGCGTAAATCCTTTTTCTAAATTGTCTCTCAGTCCTACCTATATAGTAAGCAGGGCAAACATTACACTTAGCTATATAAACTATTAAACTGGTTTTGCAATTACCCTGTGTCGGTCTAATTGTGGTGTGGTTGACATTTTGTAATGTAAACATCTTTTCCTCACAAATGAATCTACACTGTCCACATGTTCCACATTTATTAGTATGTTTCTCTTTCACAGTCGTTTGTGTATGACTGTTTTCTAATAAGTGTTTCAAGTTTTTCCCCATTTTATAAACAAAATGTGGTTTAATTCCCAAAATTTTTTCTGTGTCTTCGTCCATTAATATAATTTGCCAGTTGTTGGTCAATACATTTTTTACATGACCTGAAAAGGGGCCGTATTGTACTATGCATGCCCTCTTAAAAAGTGTGTTATTTACTTTGATACTGCTTTCTTCTGTTCCTGATGTAGACAGACTGTCTACAAATTTTGAACCTAAGAGAGGTGTGTATTTGTGTCCCCACTCTTTGAGAACATATATGCCTGTGTCATGCATCATACGTTCATCATATCCCCTCTCTCTAAATAATCCTGTAATAAATTCCAACTCTACTTCAGTATCTTTCTTATCAGATGTCATTCTTAACGCCCTAATGACTTGTCCTTTATAAATATTATATTTAAGTTGAAGGGATATTAAAGGGATTTGTATGCTTTAAATAAGAAAGTAAGTAAGACCAAATTTCAAAATAATCTTACATTTGAAGAAAATGTATTATTAAAGGAGTTGAGGTGTGAAAAGTATATCGTAATGAAACCCGACAAGGGGGAGGGATGGTTATGGTTATCCTACCACTTCTATTAGTATAATAATAATACATAATCTCATAATTCAACATCTTATTTTCATCAGTGGACGTTGTTGATCTCTTCTCAAGTATTCCACTGGAACAAGGGTTAATGGCCTTGACTAACAGTTTAAGAAAAATCTGGATGATGTCTTGGGGGAGAAACTAATATGGAACATGTGGACAGTGTAGATTCATTTGTGAGGAAAAGATGTTTACATTACAAAATGTCGCAGTAGGCACTGAACATTCTTCAAGTTTGCAATCTCTTTTATGTTTAAGTGATAATATGGGTAGCCTTAGCATACACAAAATGCTCATAATTTGCACACAGTGTGATGTAATTTTACATTCATATTTTTTGAATTATATAGGTAATTTATATAAATTTATTTAAAATAATGAATGAACATTACCACTTTAAGGAATTCTTTGCATTTTGGCGCCAATTTTGGTTTTTTTAAAAATGAATGGCAGGAAGTGCAATTTGTTCTGAGGAAGCTCGTGGTGTACGAGTGAAAGCGCTTAACGTTATATGTGGTGATTAAACCCTCTACAGTGGAATGCTCTGGAGTCAGGACTCCAAAGCATATGGGGAATCCATGACTTGAACTGCCTTGTGACTTCAAGGGACTGGCTTCACTGAAGAGATGAGTCCAAATGTCAGATCAGGGAAGAAGGAACAAGCCCTAGACCTCCAACAGGGTTCATAACTGGAATAATGCTCAACTGGATCTGGGTCCTCAGGAACTTCCTCATCATTCTGTCCACATCTGCTTCTGAGAAGCTCCGGAAGACCCACACTGACGTTAAGGATGACACCATACAGGAGGTCAAGAAATCCTATGAAAAGACCTTTCCTGCAGAAAAAGGTGACCCAAGTCTAGGGCTTACCAGCTCCAAGGAGAAACACGCTTCAAGGAACAGAGGAGTGGAGGATCTGAATGTGCTTGGATCCACTGGAAGAGCTGGTCCGATGACTTATGGATATTCAGCATCGGATGGGAGGGACCTGAATATTCTGGAGATTGCTTCCTGGAATAATCCATATGCTTTCCTTTGGTCTGCTCTTTGTCCTTTCCTTTGGCACCGCTTTTATCCCCTTTGCATTACGAAGGCTGAGAAGGAGGACCTTCTCCTGCTGCGGCAGGAAAAAGCCCATTGGGCACCAACTTGTTGTGCCATTCTATGAGGGACCTGACTCCAAATGAGGAACAAATTGAGCAAACCTCCTCTAAAGGAGATGGTCCCAAACAATAAATATATTTGGAGTGGGTGTCCTGGTTATGGATCTTGTGTCCATACATAACACATTTTTTTGAAACCAGATGGTTTCTCCAAAATCGTTACTCACTACACAACATATATTTTAAAACCAGGGTGTTTCTCCACCATAATCACTCCATAAAAGAACCTAGACAAAAAATAACAAAAATAGCCACAATAACTACCAGAAATCTGACTAACTACAACTAGCAAAAAAAAAAAAAACCACCAAGGAGTCACAGAAGCATAAGATATTCTTTTATTTTTTGTATTTCTTATTATTGTATTAGGTAGAGGAGATTAGAAAAGGGTAAATGAGAGAAAAAGAATATTTAAATTGTCCCTTAAAGGAAAAGATAATTAAGCAAAACCACTTAGCTTCACCCAAAGTGATGAGCCTGGAGACATGCAACCTAGGCAAACAAGCAACAAAATCTGAAGTAACTTACAACAAGGAGAATTAGATGCAAAGGATGGAGCAGGAGCCTTGGGCCTATAGTGTGAGAGTGGCCAAAGTAGGGTCCGGGATGGATTTGATAACCCATTAGTTGGGGAAAGGAGAAAATCAGATCCAGTCTTTCTTCTAGAATGTGATCAGGCTTGTACTGTTTATAAATGTGTATATAGTTAACCATGTGGCAGCATCTAAAATATCTTATTTAGACATATTCTGGAACTATGTTGCTGATGTAGCTGCTACCCTTGTAACAGGAGCTCAATGTTGTTTAAAGATTTTTTAATATATTTGTCACAGCAAAAGGCAATACATTGGGCAAACTATGCATTCACTTTCATTTCATTTTTTTAAAAGACACACACAGATGCTCAGTCTTTCTGAAACAACAAGGCTTTTGTACAATAACTGACTTCTCTGTGTACAGCAGACAGATGCAAACCATGCTCTCCCATAGTTTTGGCATTCTGAATTAAGTTGAATGGATTGAGTGGAGAGGCTCCACTGAAACTATGTTTAGCATGAAAGATCAATATGTCTTCAAACAGGCCCATTCACTCTTGAATACCAAAGTAAGGGTTAACGTGGCAGTTTTGAATTCTGAAATCCTTCACCAAGAAGTAACAACAACCATAAAGGGTCACCTAGAAGAGGTGTTTTAGTTATGCTATATCTGAAGATCCAATCGGAGTTAAATTTAATTTTCTTAAAGTTAAAACCCCAGATTATTTCTACTTAGAAGTCTTAAGTGATGAACCCTTTTAAAAAGACCTTGACAGAGGGTTGAGCTGTTTTGTGTGAGAATTATAAAGTACTCAGAGAATGCACCAATTCAAGACTAACTCGTGAACAAAACAAATTAAAATCAAACTAGTTTAAGTTATCTAGTAACCGAAGTATGGGATGGTGTGAAGGATACAGATCTTGTACTAGAGTCCAATAACCAAGTCTCTTTCACTTGTATATTAGGCCTTGTATCCTCCCTTAAAATGCTTAAAACCTACGTTGAAAAAAAGACTGCTACTGGGAATCAAAATTCTATCCTCCACTGTAACAGTTGTGAGACTGCAGTGTAGGAAGTTACCTTTCTGTGCTGTAGAGGTAACGACCATGGTGAAAAAACAAATCTTACTCATTAGCAGAAAACACAAACTTTGTCTTTGGCAAAGAGGGTGTGATCTGTTAACACCAGATTGGCCCTTTCTTGTTCTGCTTTGAGACCATTCTAAATTAAGAGAAGAGGAAAGGCATATACTAAGGCTTAAGTCTAGCAAAAGGGAAAGGAAAACCTAGTCTAGTGCCAAAACTCAGAGACCACCCAAGAAGAACTCTGTATAACCCAAATACAGGTCTGGACAACATGGATATGCAATTTTAAAATGTCAGCTTGATAGATATGGGCATTCTGAGAAGATGAAGCAATTGTCTCATGTTCACAGACAAAGTACAGTTTTGTACCTACCATAAATGTAGATGTTCGAGTGTATACCCTGCTGCAGTCATCACACACGGGTTATCCTGCCGTCAGGCGGTCCCGCAGTTGGCCCGAATTCCAAAGTCTTGGTCCGGCGTCGGTTGCTGTCGCTTCTTCCCTGGCGTCAGTGTGCCAGGGGTATATGAGAGGCATCCAACGCCATTTTCTTCAGTTTTTCTTGCTCCAGATGTCAGGTGCCCCCCCCCCCCCCAAATGGTGGTCAGTAGATAGTACCAATAATAATAAGTGTAGCATAAACAAAAAATCCCTCCAGCTGTAAGCAAATACACCACAAAGGTTGCAACAGATTTTAAGGTATAGAAAGGTCTTAGTTAGGTCAGAGGGGATGGAGGGAGGGTAACCTGGACTGCAGCAGGGTATACACTCGAACATCTACATTTATGGTAGGTACAAAACTGTATTATGTTCATCGTGTTACCCTGCTGCAGTCATCACACTTGGGTAGAATCCCAAAGCTAAGGATGGGAGGTGGAGTCGAACAGGGTTAGAGGAGGCTAGAAGGCCCTGCAAAACTGCAGTGGCGAAGCCAGCTCTAGTCTTAGAGTAAAGTGGTAAGTGGTAATGTTTCGTGAAGGTGTGTACTGAACTCCAAGTTGCAGCTTCCAGAATATCCTTGGTTGGCACCCCCCTGAGGAAGGCTGCAGATGTAGCTGCTGCCCTGGTAGAGTGGGGCCTTATGCTAGCAGGAACTGGTTTTCCATGGTGGGTGTAGCAAAAACGTATGCAATGTCCTATCCATTTGGAAATGGTCTGTTTTGAGATAGCCTTTCCTTGTGATGCTGTAGCATAGGATACAAAAAGCTGGTCAGATTTTCTGAAAACCTTAGTTCTATCCAAGTAGTAACGTAGCTGCCTGTGAATGTCTAAGGAATGCAGGAGTCCTTCTCCTTTGTTCTGTGGATTTGGAAAGAAGGTGGGTAAATGGATGGTTTGATTTAGAGCCACACTGGATACCACCTTAGGCATAAAGGAGGGATTAGTTCGTAGAGAAACTCTGTCTTGATGAAAAATGAGGAAAGGCTCTACTGCCATTAGTGCCTGAAGCTCTGAAACTCTTCTTGCTGAAGTAATTGCTAGCAGCAGGGCAGTCTTCCATGATATAAACTTTAAGTCAGCTGAGAAAGCTGGCTCAAAAGGAGGTAGCGTAAGTTTTTCCAGAACAAAGTTGAGGTCCCAAGTAGGTGTTGGTGTTCTCCTGGGAGGCCTAATGTTTTTGGCCCCTCTGAGAAACTGCCTTAGGAGTGGATGTGAAAATAAGGGAGGATCCGTGTTGTAGTGAGCTGAAATAGCTGAGGCGTGGATTTTAATAGATGAAAAAGAAAGCCATTTGTGTAACATCTCAGTTAAATATTGCTGAATCTGAGGTATGTCAGGCTGAAGGGTATTTTGGCCTTTAGCTTGGTTCCACGTGCAAAACCTTTTCCATTTGTCTTAGTAGGCTTTCCTGGTGCTGGGCCTCCTGGCCTCCAGAATAACATCCATAACAGCTTGTGAAAGAGGAGCTGGCTGGTTGCTTAGGTGATTTGCCATGCAGCCAAGTTTAAGGTTTTGAGCTGGCTGTGTAGAATCTGATTGCCTTGCTGTGTGAGCAGATGGGTAATTTGTGGTAGAATCCATGGTGGGCCCTGGGCCATATTCCTTAATAGTAGCTACCAGTGCTGGCGTGGCCAGTCTGGGGCAATGAGTATCATTCGGGGTCTCTCCATCCTGACTTTCAGCAGCGCCTTTGTGAGAAGGGATAATAGAGGAAAGGCATATACTGTCAGCATTTTCCAACTGAATGAGAGTGCGTCCACTTTCCAAGCTTGATGGTGAAAAGTCCTTGTGCAAAATTTTGTTAGTTGATAGTTTTGGGGGCTGGCAAACAGGTCTATGACTGGGAGCCCTCATTTTTGAGTTATCATTGCAAATACTTGTGGATCCAGTTTCCACTCTTGGGGATCCATGATGTTTCTGCTTAGGTCGTCTGCCAATGTGTTCTTTTTTCCTGGCAGGAATTGAGCTTGTAATTGAACTTGGTAAGCCAGTGCTGTGTTCCACAAGGTCATTGCTTGCTTGCATAGAGAGTAGGAGTGTGTATCCCCTTGCTTGTTTATGTACCACATTACTGTGGTGTTGTCTGTCCTTATGATAAGCTGTTCTGAATGTAAGAGGTCCTTGAAGGCTGTCAGAGCATTTTGTACAGCTAGCATTTCTTTTTGATTGATGTGCAGATTCCTTTGATCTGCAGTCCATATGCCTTGAATGCACCGTCCTGCTATGTGTGCCCCCAGGCATAGTCCGATGCATCTGTTGTCATAGTTTGCCTGGCTGGGGGTAAGGTGAAAGGCTGATCCTTGTTGAGGTGACATGCCTGTGACTACCATAGAAACTCCTGCTGAAGGCAGGGAATGAGAGGTATCATGGTTTCCAAGTTGTGGCTGTGTTGAGTCCATACGCTTTTTAGGTACCATTGTAATTTCCTCATATGCAGTTTTGCAAATGGTATTAGTAGTATGCAAGATGCCATGAAGCCCAAGGCCTGCAGAATTTTTCTTGCAGGGAGTTGGGTCTTTGTTGCCATTGTTCTGAAGTATTGAATTAATTGTAGTTGTTTGTCTGGCGTCAGATAAGCCATCTGGGCCGTTGTATTCAAGCTGGCACCCAGGAATGTCATATTTTGTGAGGGCACTAGTTTTGATTTCTTTTCGTTTACTGTCTAGGACCCATTTGTCCTTTGTGACGATGCACCAGTTGTCTGCAAAAAGTGAAAATTTTCCTCCCAAGGGAGCTGCCCAGAGAGTTTTGCTTGGCAGTTTGAGGTTTAAGTCATTGTATTTGCCTTCTAGTAGTTTGGGACCTGTCTTCTCCTCCCTTGTGTTGCAGTGCCCCATTGGCGAGGTTTGTAAGGGATTTGTGCTTGTCCTCTGCCCCTTGAGCGCCTGTATTTACCCCTGTGTGGTCTGTCAGAAGCTGGAAAGGACCAATTTTTTGTTGGCCAATTTCTGCTGAAGCGTGGGGGCTGTACCTGTAAGAAATCTTTGACCGTCTGCATAGATTTTGCCTTATCCTCCGTTTTCTTTAAAACCTCCTCTGCTTTAACCCTAAATAAGACATCCTGCTGTAAGGGTGCATCTAATAACTTTGCTTTAACATGATCAGGCAGAGATTGTTCCTTTAACCAAGCATGCCTATGTATAACAGACCCAGTAACAGCTGCTCTAGAGGAAGCTTCCAAGGCATCAAAACCACATTTTAAAGTTTGTTTGCCCACCTGTTCAGCTGCATGCAACAGATCCTGCATTTCCTTGAATTCAGACTGTTGAGGGTGCGTGCCCATCTTTTGTTTTATTTGAGACATTAGGAATTGCTGGTATTTAAGCATGTGAAATTGACAATTTAGTGCTCTCATAGCTAGAGTAGCTGAGGTGTAAACCTTCTTCCCCCACCTATCTAGTGCTCTGGAGTCCCTTTCAGAGGGTACAGGATTTTTAGCCATAGAAGCCTTAGCCCCTTTGGGACCCTGGGAGATTGTCTCTGGATCAGCAACAGGGCTTTTGTATAGGAATTTGTGAGAGTCAGGCACTCTATAGTATCTATCTGGTTTGGCTGGAGCAGGAGGCAGAGAATCTGTATGTAGACTAGATTCTAAGAGAACATCATCCAAAATGTCTAAAACTGGGGGGATAGCAAGTGGTCTGTGCTGGGGGAGTAAAAGAAACTCTCGGAGCCTTTTCTTTGAGTCAGAGTAGTCCTGACCTTCCCAGTGGAAATGTTCCCTCATGGTTTGTAAGGTTTCCCCAAAGGAATAATCTTCAGGGGGAGAAGCTGAGGGAATGGAGTCTTCAGCATCAGAATCATCATAAGGAGGAAAGGAGTAATCCTGTTCCTCAGAAGAGCCTGAGGAAACAGACACTTGATCAGAGGAGGCATAATCCTCCTCTTGTCTAGGCCTTTTGTCGGGGGGGGGGGGGTTGGGAACCCCTGATCAAAGAAATCAAATCTTCAGCCATTTTAAGCATCTGTTTCTTAGGCATAGGGCCTTGACCTGGAGACAGAAGTGTAGTCTTTTTTCGTTTTAGAGGAGTCTTAAGCTTAGCATAACATTTTATGGTGAGAGTAGTCAGTCTGAAGACACCTTCAGAAACCGAAGGTGTTTCTACAGCACCGACTTCTCCTTCTGCAATGTCGTCGGTAATGCCTAAAGAAAACGGCTGCATCGGCCTAGAACTCTCTGCTGGAGAATCCAAAGTGGTCTGGGGATCCAATTCAGCGGTAGCCAGGGGCTGCGTAGGTGCCTCACTGAAAACCGGAGAACCGGCGACTGGCCCAGCCGAGGCCTTGGAGTCTGGCTTGGATCTAGGCTGCCTTTCTTTATCTTTACGTTTTTTATGCACGCCGGTAGTCGGTTGCTCCGACAGCATAGTGTAATTAAATTTCCTACTGAAGTAGTGTCGTGCAAAATCAAAGCGTCGCTTTATAGTTTGCTTATTGAACCTAGCACAAAAGTGACGTCGTGGTCTGGGCCTAGGCAAGGTATACAAAAAGAATGAAAGTCCTTATGAGGTATTTGCTTCCCACAAGAAATGCAATTGTTAACTTTTTCTGACATCGGACTGAGGCAAGAAAAGGTTCCCCAACGTGGTACTTAGCTTTGAAGACTTCGGACTGAAACTAGATTCGAAAATCTCAGGTGTCGGCCGACTGGCACTTGCGAACTGCTTCTGCTTTGGGCACCACGCGGCAAGAAAGACTGAAAGAAATAGCGTTGGATGCCTCTCATATGCCCCTGGCGCACTGACGTCAGGGAAGAAGCGACAGCAACCGACGCCGGACCAAGACTTTGGAATTCGGGCCGACTGCGGGACCACCTGGTGGCAGGATAACCCAAGTGTGATGACTGCAGCAGAGTAACACGATGAATATCCATTTAATCCTTAAAACACGCACGCACACACGCAATGAGAGAGATACACATACAAAATTTAAATGAAGGCAAAAATCTTGCATACAAACAAGGTTGTCAAGAGCACACACACACTACATCCACCACACACACAGACTAACCTATGCTGAGGCACTAAAAAGCAATCTTCCCAAATCTTAGAGAGTAAGCCTATACATGACAATGCCTATCCTCAGCAATCTTTAAAGCATTCCCCAAAAGCAACACCAAACAAAACACACAAGCCTAGAACCAAGTATAAAATATCATCTGCAAATACAGCCAGCTTTTCTTTACTACTACATCAATTTAATCCATGACTTTGAGTGCCTTCCTTTCTTTGCCAATGGTTTTAAATATAATGCAAATAATAAAGGGGAAAGAAGACACCCCTGCCTGGCTCCTCTGCTCAAGCAGAAATTATCAGAGAAGACCCCACCCACTTTAATTTTTGCCTCCGATCCCTCATATAGCATCCTAACCAATCTTATAATTTTATCAGGGAATCCAAATACTTCCATTGCCCTGCTCATAAAGTTCTGGCTTACTCAGTCAATTAATTTAATCCATGACCTCTATCAGCCCTTAGTCTTACTATCCACTTAGCTTCAAGCTCTTAAGTGATATTTCGTAGGTCCCCCCCCTCTTATACTCTCATATGTTCTCCCTATAACTAGAAACTTAAAAGCATGTTCCATATCATTAATAGTGTGCCTGGCCAAGGCATTCACTTTGTTATTTTTATGGATGGCATAAATGTGTTCAGGTATTCTTTCCTTCAGAGACCTGTCGGTCTTCCCTACAAAGAAACTACGGCACACTGTGCAATGGGCCAAATAGCCTAAATGCTCTGTTTGACAGGTGGCATTGATGTCAAACTCATATGTCTGGCAGTCTAATGGCGTAGTGTAGGACTTGCATATATTCCTACAAAGTACTGTGATTTAACAGATGCTATTTTTGACATCAAGTGGTTTACTAGAAATGTGATGTTGAAATTATAACATAATGAAGCTAAAAATGTTAATACTAGTGTCAATATTTTTAGGAAACTTAGTATGTTTGTACCACAGCTAAACCCTTTGTTAAATGCCTTTGAGCAACTTTGCATAGATGATTTTCCCAAGATAGCTGCTGAAAGTCATAATAGGAATAAACATGGGTTTAATTTAAGCAAGCAAGAACATCTTGCCTTGAAAAATCTCCAAAAGAATGAAGACATTGTTATAAGACCTGCCGATAAAGGCAGCCCTATTGTAGTGTTGAATACAGTTGCATACAATAGAATGATGCATGAAATGTTAAATGATGACAAATTTCATCTGAAAATGAAAGTTTATCAAGTTAAACAGATGTCCAGTAAGGTAGTCACTAAATTAAAGGAGATATAGGTTCATAGTTTCATAGGTAGGTACTAGGCTATTTAGCCAGAGTGTGTCAGCTTTCGCCGCCCCATTGATTAATTGACTGAGCCTCTGTCAAGAAAAGCCAATGAAGTGATCCCAGGGGTGTATTTTCTGTTACCCATCCACTCATCAAGGTTTCTCTTGAAGAGTGTTAGTGAGGGGCGCTGCCTAATGTAGTTAGGAATTTTGTTCCAAAGCATGGGGAGTCTCTGTGACAGGAATCTATCCCCTCCAGCATGTTCTATTTATTGTTGTGGCGAGGTTTAGCTCATTAGAGCGAGTGGCTCGCAGTGACTTGGATTTCTTTAGATGGAGCATGTCCATCAATCCTGAGTTGGACAAGGCTTTGTAAGTCAGGCAGAGATCACCTCTGAGTAAGCGATATGCCACCGAGTACAGCCGGAGCTTTTCCAGTCGGGCTGCATAGGACATATGTTTGAGGCCAGTAATCCTCTTGGTGAGGTACTTTTGTGGTCTTTCTAGCTGTTGGAAGTGTCTTGTCAGGTGCATCCCAAATAGGGCATTGTACTCTATGATGGGTCTGATGAGTAGAGGGGCACTATAACCTCTATTTCTAGATGCAAACCCTTTAGTAATAAGATGAGCTACATAGAAGGCTTTCCTAACTACTTTGGCAATATAACTGTCAAAGCAGAGATTACTATCTACCTGGGTCCCCAGATCTCTTATTGCCTCTTCTGTATTAAGGGGGCTGCCACCTATGTGGTAATTCATGGGTGTTTTGTTTTTCCCAAATGGGATGACTATGTATTTTTTGGCATTTAGCTTGAGACCATGACTTTGACACCAGGTGTCCATCTCAGTAAGGCCCTTTTGGAGAATCTCCGTGTCAGCCGGAGAGTCAATTATGGCTCCCAGTTTGCAGTCATCGGCGAACTTGGTTAGCCATAGTCCTCCTGTGTTTGCCTGTACTTCTGAGAAGTATATACCGAACAGTAGGAGTCCCAGTACCAAGCCTTGTGGGACACCACTTGTGACTGGTTTAGAGTTGGACCTGGAGCCCGCTATTCTTACCGTGTGAGTTCTGTCTGTAAGCCAGTTGGCAACCCATCTCGTGACATAGGGGTTTATGATAAGGCTGGTGATTTTTCTATAATACCAGAATGGGGAATGGTGTCAAAAGCCTTGACGAGGTCAAGGTAGGCTGTGTGAACCACCTTCCCCTCATCTATGGCCTTGGTGACTGTCTCGAAGAAGTCAACAAGGTTTAGTGGGCATGAAAAGCCCTTAACAAAGCCAAACTGGGTCGGGTCAAGTGTTTGGCGGTTTCCAATGTCTTTGTTAACGACTTCCATGATGATGCACTCCATAGCCTTGCAGACCAGGCTAGTCAGGCTTATGGGGCGATAGTTACTAGGGTCAGTTGTGGCCCCTTCTTTGTGGAGCGGAATAACCATTGCTGTGTGCCATTCTATGGGCATGTAGCCTGTGGAGAGGCTGAGGTTGAACAGTGTGTTTAGGTGGGGGGTTAGTTCATTCTGTAGTTTGTGCAAGACGCAGCCTGGGACAACATCTGGCCCTATTGACGCTGTGCTTTTGGCTTTTGAAAGGGCTGTTTTCACCTGTATGTCTGTGATTCCTGGGACACTACACTTTTTCCAGTATTGTTGTGGGCCCTTTTGGGGGTGAGAGGGGGGGTAAAGTTTGTACTGAATCTGCCAGGATGTTGGCAATATCAGTAGCTTCAGTATATTTTGTGCTATTTTGCACTAGCTCAGAGCATATCTGTGAGTTGCCACTTAGATTCTTGACATAGCTAAAGAAGGCTTTGTTCTTATCTTTCGAATCCTTGACTATTTTTCTTTCGAAGTTAGCCTTGGATGATTTTATGAGGGAAATTAGTTTCTTACTGATACTGATCAGGGATGTCTTTCCTTCTTGGGATTTGCTTTTTTTCTGAACTAGTTTCCTCCTTCTATTGTATAGCCTGTTTATGGCAGGGGTCCACCAGACTGGTTTCCTTCTCTTAGGGGAGTGAGTTTTGGTTTTGCTAGGAATGGCACGATCTATGCTTCCTTGTAGGTGCTCATAGAGTGCATTTGTAAAGGTTCCTGCATTTTGGACACTGTTATCCTTTAGCGTGGGGGCTGTGATACTTACCACCTCTGTCTTAAGTAAAGTGAAGTTTGCTATAGAAAAGTTTTTCACTGTGGTTTCCTTGGTTGGGGGTGGTGGTGTGGTGTGGACATCCAGAGTGATTAGTTTATGGCCCGATCTAACCAGTGACGGGTTGACCTCTGGTGTGGAACACCTGTCGCCCATGTTGGTGATGACCTGGTCCAATATGTTTTCATCTCTGCTAGGGGAGTTTACCAGCTGATCTAGGGCATTTGAGTTGATAAATTCCAGGAAGCGCTGGACCTGGGAGTTTGTACTTGAGTAGTTTTCCCAGTTAACGGTAGGGTAATTGAAATCGCCCAATATCAAGGTGCTCCGTAGGACCTTCATGTTTTCCAGTGTCTCCAGAAAGGCGGGTTGGTGGTCCTGGGTCAAGGAGGGTGATTTGTAGCAGGCCACAATTTGCATTGCAGATTTGCCCGATGTTAGTTGCACATGGATGATCTCAGAGGCATCATGCTGCGCCACTAACCTGGAGGTGTACGTATCCTTGCTGAATATGGATACACCCCCCTCCTTTTGTGTTTCAGTCCATGTTCTGTGACCGAAATACGTGGTATGAGTTGTAGCCTGGTAGTGCTGGGGTGCTCTGTGGAGTCTTGAACCAGGTTTCAGTTACTGCACAGATGTCGACGTTCTCCATACTGAGGAGTGCTTTGAACGCATGCATTTTGAGATTTAAACTCCTGGTGTTGAGTAGCATAACCCTCATTTTTTTTATTTGTGCTGTTACGGAGGTGGGTTTGACTTTTGAGCCTTGCCTAAAAAAGGCATTATGGTTGCAGCAAGAGCCTTGGCCAGTATTCGAAAGCTTAGGGGTGACAGGTGCAAGCCATCTCTTGCGAAGCAACAAGACTTGTCGTCCCAGGTTGACAGACACTGGATCCCCTTTGAATGACACCATAAGCTTAGCCAATTGTTGAAATTGATCATTTTTTCTTTATACTGTGGTATCATTCTTGTTGAGGGCAGGATGCTACTCAGGGTCAGGGTCATACCCGCCTGGGCTACATCATCAGAGAGCTCTTCCATATCTCTTGTCATGTAGTCCAGGGAGGTACATCTCAGGTCATTCACACCAACATGAACAATGACAGAGTCATATTTGTACTTCTTCTGGAGTGACCTGAGTGCTTGTGTTATGTGCAGGATTCTGGCTCCCGACAGGCAGCTAACAGTAACCTTCTCCTTGTCCAGCCTAGAGTGGGACGTCAGTGTGCCTGACTATAAAGTCACCTATTACTAGTGTGTTAGGTATGTTATTTCGCCTTAAGGGCTGTGATTGTGCGGCACACTGATTTTGTGTTTTATGTGTTGTCTGGTTTGTGATGGGAGGTACAGGTTTTTTGTGTGTCTGCTTTGGAGGTTTCTGATGCTTTTGCAGGTTTTTATTTAGAGCCTCCGAGTATGATTTTGTGTATTTATGTGTATTTTTTGCCAGTGCTGGTTTAGTATGTCTATGTGAGGCTGGAGGTGTGGTGCAAGTGTTAAACCTTCTCCTCATGGCTGCCTGTTCCATATGGCAGAATGGGTTGATCAGTAAGGATATGTTAGACTATTTTGTTGTTGAGCATCTCACCACCCCCCCCGGTTATACAAGGGTTACCTAAAATTCATAAAAGTGTAAGGTGTCCCCCTATGCACCCAATAGTATCTGGAAGGAATTGGTGCACAGAACCAGGCTCAATATACTTAGAGAAATTTTTGAGACCTAAGATTAACAACATACAGCATATTTTAACAGATACAGAACATTTTCTGACTGATTTGTTTAAGTATACACAAGACTTTGAAGTAATGCAGAAGACATACATAGTAACCCTTGATGTGGTGTCTTTATTTACAGTGATACCGAATGATGTAGGAATAGGGAGAATCTGTTCTTTTTTAAGGGAGATGTTCATGGTTGATTCACATACCATAGAGCAAGTTAGTTAACGTTTACGTATTGTGTTAGAGAACAATGTCTTTGTTTTCGGGGGAGATCATTATTGGCAGTCTAATGGCATAGCTATGGGCGCCTCATGTGCCAATAGCTACGCCAATGCCGGAATGGCTGTTTGGGAAACCAAATTTATATTGAAGGTCCCTATGCAGACAGAGTTTATTTTTTGAGGAGGTTTGTGGATGACCTCTTCATTTTGTGGAGAGGAAACACTAAAGAACTGAAGGAGTTTGTACTATATATTAATGAAACCTCTACATTTCTGAAGTTTACACATATGAGCGGACAGAAGATCCTCTGTGGCGACCCCTAACCGGGAAAAGATGAAAGAAGAAGACACATACATACTCTATGAAAACAGTAAATTTCTTAGATGTAAGTGTTGAAAAGAAAAATGATGGCACTGTGGTTACTAGTCTGCACAAGAAAGAATGCCATGGAAACCATTTATTAGCTAAACATAGTATGCACCCCCCATATAAAGAATGTCATGTAAACCATTTATTAGCTAAAGATCGTATGTACTCCCCATATATTTTTCAAAATGTCATTCAGAACCAGTTTTATAGAGCTTCTAGACTGAATGTGACAGATGAAGATTTTGTTCATCAAGTTGAGCAAACTAGCAGCGATTTATTAGAAAGGGAGTGTGACAACCGTGCCCTGGCCCAGCAATCAAGGAGCCTCAATCCTCACCATTAACACCAGGGAGGTCGTCTCATAGAAGAGGGAAGGATAACTAATACACACAATAAAGTACAATTTCCCTTAAGTGCACACAGAGATCACAGTCAGTCTGGGGCTGGTTGCTCTCTTGCTCACCAGGTCCCCAATAAGACTCCCCACTGGCACAGCTATAGGGTCCAGGTCTCAGCCTAACTGGGCAAGCTAAAACCTCCAGCACCCTCTCTGTCCAACCAGTGCTTTGTGTCCCTGCCAAGTAGCTGACGCAACACACACACACATTGCGATAAGTATTTATACAACTTCACAGACACTCCTGGGAACGGCTGACACAGATTCTCCAACTGTGCCCCTTTACCCAGACTATACACTAGTAATTACTGTCACCACCCAGTTAATAATATCAGCTACTAAAAGGCCCTTAAAAGGGTGTCCAATTATTACTGAGCAATATTATTATCCAATGGTAGTATGACTAACAGTCAAGGCTTACTTTAGAGTGGCCTATTACAATAACCTCTGTAAATATGCAATGTACTCTAGAGCTCATATCTACACAAAGCAGCCACAGGTAGAAGGTTTTAAAAATATTTAATAATAAATAATTAAAACACAAGACAATACTACTACACCACAAAGATTAAGAGTTCAGAGATCACACAGAAACTTAAAATAATACAGTAGGACAGGTCTGATTTCAAAGAAAAATACCTAATTAATCTTTACTAGCTTTAACTATTCCTACAAGAAATCACAGTGCTAAAAAACTTACATGTGAGCACAAGGCAGAGTGCTGATAAGCTGGATGTCCAAAGTCAAAATGCTTACAGTCTCTTGTGAGAAATAGTATTTAAACATTACTAACAAACATGTTTGCTGGGTTCCTCCCCAAATTACATAATTTTTAAAACTTAGGATGTTCTTCGTCTCCCATTGCTGCAGTCCTGACATATGGGTATTCCGCTGTCCACCATCGGCCCGAATACCAAAGGGCTAGAACCGGCGTCGGTCATCGGCGCTCGAGACTGACATCAGTACGTGCCAGTACAAATGCGCATGACCGACGCCATAACCTCAGTCTTTCTTGCCACGTGGTCCTAAGCAGAAGCAGCATTTGCAAGTGCCATTTGGCGTTCTGGAATTGTCGGTTTTCGAGTTTCAGACCGGAGACCAAGTTGGGCTAAGTACCCCGTTGGGGACACTTTTGTCTTTTTCTTGCCTCAGTATTGACGGATGTCAGAAAAAGTTAATAACTGTATTTCTTGTGGGAAACAGATTCCTCATAGGGATTACCATTCACTCTGCAGTCCTTGTTTAGGGCCTGAGCACGACGTTGTTGGGTGTCGCTTTTGTGCTACTTTTAACAAGCGTACTATTAAACGTCGGTTGGACTGTGCTAGGCTGGTGTTTGGTAAACGTTGTAATTATAACATGCCGTCGGATTCTCCGACGACTGGTTCTTCTAAGAAACGCAAAGAAAAGTCTTTGTGGTCCAAACAGGATGAGGCGTCCACTCCGGACGCCGGTTCTGTTGTACCACTGGCTACTTCTGCGGCTCCTTCTGAAGGTTTACCTGAGTCTCAAGGGGAGCCTTTGTTACTGCAGGAAGTGGCTTCTCCTGTGTTAGGCCAGGCTGAGGGTGCTTCTCTAATGTCAGTGGTTCCCTCCCCTCATAGGGTAGTTAGGCCTCCTCCTTCTCAGAGCAGAGCCCATTCTAAGTCTAAGTCTGCCCCTGCTGGTGCTAGTCCCCAGGGTCCAGCTCCTAGAAAGCACATGTTAAAGATGGCTGACAATTTGATTACTTTAATTAGGGGTTCTATGCCCCCCCCTGCGAAGAGGCCCAGGGTAGAGACAGAGTTGGAGGGTTTGGTTCAGTCTTCCAAGGAGTCAGATTCCTCTGTAGAAGAACTTCAGGATTTCCCTCCTTATTCTGATTCGGAGGCTGAGGACTCTACTCCCTCCGCGTCCCCTCCAGAAGATTTTTCTTTCTCTGAGACTTTGCATTCCATGAGGGAACATTTCAAATGGGAGGGCCAGGATTATTCTGATTCTCGTAAAGACTAAGGGAATTCTTGTTTTGCCTCAGCATAGGCCCTTGGCTATTCCCCCTGTACTGGATGTTGTTCAGGATGTGTTTTCTGAGGCTGCCCTTAACCCAGATTCTCTGCCTCCTGCCCCGGTTAAACCAGATAGATACTACAGGGTTCGAAGCTCACAAGTACTTGTATAAGAGTCCTAGGGCTGATCCAGAAACTATTACTCAAGGCCCCAAAGGGGTTAGGGCTTCTGTGGTTAGAAATCCAGTTCCTCTGGACAAGGATGCTAGGGCCCTGGATAGGTGGGGTAAGAAACTGTATACCTCTTCCACTTTGGCTATGAGAGCTTTAAATTGTCAGTTTCATATGCTCCGGTATCAAAATTATTTGCTGGGCCAATTGAAATGTAAAGTAGATGCTTTAGCTGAAGGTATTGAATGTAAGGAGCTTCAGGATTTAGTGCATGCTTCAGACCAAGTTGGTAAGCATTCTTTGCAGTGTGGTTTTGATGCTTTACAGGCTTCTTCCAGGGTGGCTGCTACTAGTTCAGTTATTCGTAGGCATGCTTGGCTTAAAGATCAGACCTTGTCAGAGCATGTTAAGGCTCGAATTATGGATGCTCCTCTACAATCTGATTTTCTTTTTGGTCCTCCAGTAGTATCAGTTTTGAAAAAAATGGAGGAAAAAGCTAAGTCTATGCAGACAGTTAAGGATTTTTTACAGGTTCATCCCCCTAAGTTCAGTAGGAATTGGCCTGCTAAGGGTTGGTCTTTCCCCTCTTCGGATTGTCAGTCTAGGGGCAGGTCGAGGCGAGGTAGGGTAGGGCTTCCTCTCAGGGCCCTGTTACTTCTAGGTCTTTGAGTTCTTCTACCCCTTCTGCTGGGGAGGGCAGGGGTCAGTCCTTTCGGAAACAGACCCAATGACCCGTGTCTTCAGCTGCCGGACTCTGCCTTGCTGGCAGCCCCTCTAGGAGGAAAACTGAGATATTTCAAAAGGAATTGGCATTTGGTTACCCAAGACAAATGGGTATTGGACATAATAAATAGAGGCTACAAATTTTATTTTCACACATTCCCTCCTTTCAAAGGTATGCCGGATGTGCCTCGTCAGCAAAGACTGGAAGCGCAGACTCAAATTTCTTCTCTGCTTCAGTTGGAAGCAATACAGGAAGTACCTTCTGCAGAAAGAGGCACGGGGTTTTATTCCCGTCTTTTCTTAGTGCCAAAGAAAGGAAATACTTGGAGACCAATTCTGGACTTGTCCATTCTAAATACCTTTCTGGAAATTCCAAAATTCAAGATGTTAACACTGCAACAGCTGTTACCTATGCTGGGCAAAGATCACTGGATGGAGACTCTGGATCTCAAAGAGGCCTATCTTCACATTCCTATCAGGCCCAGTTGCAGGAAATTCCTGAGGTTTCGGAATGGGAATTTGCATTATCAGTTCTCTGCATTGCCCTTTGGCTTGTCTACTGTGCCCAGGGTATTCACAAAGGTCCTGCCTCCAGTAATAGCTTTTCTCAGGCTAGCAGGAATTCAAATTTATCCTTATCTGGACGACTGTTTGATTCTGGCTCAAGGCAAGCACGAACTTCTTCAACATCTGCAGTATGTAATGACAGTTTTAAGATGCCTAGGGTATTCTGTGAACGAAATAAAGTCCAGTCTAGTACCCTCACAAGAGATGTGTTTTCTAGGTGTGAAACTGAATACAGCTGCTCAGATGGCATTTCTTACCCCGGACAAACAAAGGAATCTTCACCTATACTTCCAACAGCTATCAGTAATGTCCAGGCTGACTGCAAGGACAGTCCTTCAAGCCTTGGGGTTCATGGCATCTTGCATTCTAGTACTTCCCAATGCCAAACTGCATATGAGGAAGCTACAATGGTATCTCAAGAGCGTTTGGACTCAACACTGCCACGATTTGGACACTGTCATTCGGATTCTACCTTGCATTCAGAGAGAATTTCTGTGGTGGGTTCAGGAATGTCACCTAAACAAGGGGCTCTCTGTGACCCAACCAGAGGCAAGTCAGACATTAACGACAGACGCCTCGGAGTCAGCCTGGGGAGCTCATTTCAGAGGAAAATGGATTCAAGACCTTTGGGCCCCAGAGCTACTTCACTTGCATATCAACATGAAAGAGATGCTGGCAGTTCAATTTGCTTTGGAAGGATTCAAAAGCCTACTTCAACCAGGACTGGTGTTGATTCAAACAGACAACACGACTGTCATGTGGTACATCAACAAGCAAGGGGAAACTCATTCTTACCCTCTTTGCAGACAAGCAATGCTGTTGTGGGAAACTGCTTTGAATCTGCACATCACTCTTCGAGCACAGTTTCTGCCAGGAGCACAAAATTCTTTAGCAGATGTTCTGAGCAGACAGATTGTGGATCCTCACGAATGGAAATTGGACCCTCAGGTATTTCTTCAGTTGACAATGGCTTGGGGAACTCCGGACATAGATCTGTTTGCTTCTCCTCTGAATTTCCAACTGCCACTGTTTTGCACAAGGCTATTTCATCCGAAAGCCTGGAAAATAGATGCACTATCCTTCAGTTGGAGCAACCTTCACGTGTATGCTTTTCCTCCTTTGCCTCTTCTTCCAAAGGTGCTGTTGAAAGTCAGGAGGGACAAACCTTGCATGATCCTTATAGCACCGGATTGGCCTCATCAGCATTGGTACCCTCTGTTGAGGAGCTTAATTCATGTACCACCTTGGCCATTGCCACAGATTCCTCACTTATTGTCTCAGGAAACAATCATTTTCTCAATGTCAGGGTGCAATCCCTGCACCTGACAGCCTGGCGCATTCTGTTTTAGAGAAGGAGGACCTTCAGCTCCCTCAACAAGTTTTGGATGTTATTTTGGAAGCCAGGCGTCCTAGTACTCGAAAAGTTTATGCTGGTAAATGGAAGAGATTTTTTCTTTGGAGTTCAGCTAAAGGCTTTGATGTCGAATTGCCTAATTTGAGTTGTACATTGCAACATTTGACTGTTTTATTGGACAAGGGTTTGTCCTTCTCTTCTGTAAAAGTGCATGCTGCAGCTATTTCTGCTCACTATGATTGTGACCCTCCTTTATTTTCACATCCATTGGTTAAACAGTTTCTTAGAGGGGCAAAGAATATCAGACCCCCAAGGAGGGCTCCTACTCCTACCTGGGATCTTAATTTTGTTTTGGAAAAGCTGACTCTGCCTCCTTTTGAACCTGCAGCTACAGCTGAATTGCAGTTCTTGTCTTGGAAGACTGCTTTTTTGTTGGCTATTACTTCTGCTAGAAGGGTATCTGAATTACAGGCCCTCATGGCAGTGGAACCTTTTCTGATTTTTCACAATGACAGAGTTTCCTTACGTACTAATCCTACTTTTCTGCCTAAAGTGATTTCTAATGTGGCATTGAACCAATCTATACATTTGCCTACTTTTTATGCTAACCCCCAAAATGAAGGGGAAAAAGTTTTGCATTCTTTGGATGTACATAGGCAGTTGAGGTATTATTTGAGCAGAACCAAAGAGTTCAGAAGATCTCAACAATTATTTGTTTCTTTTGCTATGACTTCACGAGGGAAAGCTGTCTCGAAACAAACTATTTCCAAGTGGATTAGCCATTGTATTGCTTTTTGTTACTCTCATCATGGTGAGGATGTTCCAGCTGGGATCAGGCCTCATTCTACTAGGGCTACGGCCACTTCTACTGCTTTTTGAGAGGGGTAGCTACTAAAGACATTCTAGAAGCAGCTACTTGGAGTTCTGTACATACCTTTACAAAGCATTATCATTTACCTCTTTATTCTAGGTCTAGGGCTGGGTTTGCCACTGCAATCTTACAGGGCATGTCAGCAGCTCCTAATGCTATTTAGTTGACCAGCCTCCCTTTTTCCGTTGCTCTGGGATTCTACCCATATGTCAGGACTGCAGCAATGGGAGACGAAGAACATAGTACAGTTTTGTACCTACCATAAATGTAGATGTTCGAGGATCTCCATTGCTGCAGTCCAATTTTCCCTCCCTCCTTCCCCCTTTTTCTTTTTAGGTTGGGGTTTGGGTGGTGTTTTTTGCATTCTGACGTCTGAGGCAAGAAAGACTGAGGTTATGGCGTCGGTCATGCGCATTTGTACTGGCACGTACTGATGTCAGTCTCGAGCGCCGATGACCGATGCCGGTTCTAGCCCTTTGGTATTCGGGCCGATGGTGGACAGCGGAATACCCATATGTCAGGACTGCAGCAATGGAGATCCTCGAACATCTACATTTATGGTAGGTACAAAACTGTACTTTTTCCCAGGCAAACAAACTGCATTATTTAGCAATCTAACACCTGCGCAGAAACTTACAACAATACAAGGCATTTCACATGTATATTCTAACAGAATCTAGAGCAATAAAGCACCTTCCACATCTAAATTCTGGTCATACACTTTAGCCTTAAAACAATGGGCATGAAACCTTCATCCAGAGGCACTGGAGCCGAATTCTAATATGAAAGGGTCACAACATGCTTCACTGGGCCAGTAGAGTGCAATGTTGTCACATATTTTGCAGTTCCACATTTAACAGTGTTCTTTTACATTCAAGAAACATGTCTGTATTTTACATTTATTTACAAATGCCAGAATTATATATCAAATTCTATTTGACTGGGCTGGCAGTCTTCGCCCACCTCTCCCCAGTCGTCACAGGGGGTATCGTATTAATGATATACAGAGCAGCATTAATGAAGTGAGTAAACAGAGATGTTTAAAGTCTATACCATATTTCCCTAGGAGTGAAGACTTTAGAGAAGTACACAGTGATGAGCAGAAAGATAATATTAGAGAAAATAAACAAACTAGAATATCATTTTACCACTCTAAAGATGCATGGATGTATAAGAATGTGATAGAGAAACAGTGGAATATATTGAGACTAGATAAGAGCATTAGTAGTCTAATAGATGTGAAACCCAAGTATTCACTGAAGAACTATAAATCTTTGAGGAGACAGTTATGTCAACCTAAGGTCAGTGATAGGAAGCATGGCCATATAAGGCCAGCCATAGAAAAAGGTACAAAAAATGTGGCAGATGTCATTTTTGTAAATACATAGACAGTACTTCTAAGGTTGAACATCCAGATCAGTTAAAGACATATGAGTTTGACATCAATGCCACCTGTGAAACAGAGCCTTTAGTCTATTTGGCCAATTGCGCAGTGTGCCGTAGTTTCTATGTAGGGAAGACAGACAGGTCTCTGAAGGAAAGAGTACGTGAACACATTTATGCCATCCATAAAAAGAACAAATCGAATGCCTTGGCCAAACATACTATTAATAATGATATGGAACATGCTTTTAAGTTTCTAGTTATAGGGAGAACATATGAGAGTATAAGGGGAGGGGACCTACGGAACATCACTGAAGAGCTTGAAGCTAAGTGGATAGTAAGATTAAGGGCTGATAGAGGTCATGGATTAAATGAATACATACCCCTGTGTGCTAAGCTAAAGTCTAGGCAGCTTTTTAGGTAAGATGTGCTGTGATATTTTTTGTATGATAAATTACTGATTTCTTGTTACAGGCTTGTATGTGTTTTGGAGAACATAAGTGGGAAATGTAAATATGTGCAGATATATTCTGTGCTTGTGATTGTAAACTGAAATGTTATAGAAATTTGAATTACAATTTAGATACTTTATAAATAGGCTTTTAGAAGTGTATACATATACATTCAGATTTCTAGTTACTTATCGGCATGCACCTTTTACAATGTTACTTTAAATTGAAAGAGCTTGTTCACACCAGAACAATGTATTGGTTGGTTTAGTCATATGTCTCAAGAGGATATTTAAACCAAGAGCTGTTTTTAAAATGCATTAGACATCTGAAGAAGTGGGGTTACCCACGAAAGCGCTTGTGTTGATTAAAGAATTTTATACTGGATTCTACAGCTGTCTCCAAGTCCTGGTGTTTTGCTTTTTACTTCATAATCATGGTTTAGTATTGAAATGGGCCTGTATGAAGCTGGAGATGATGGACCTTTACCATATTTAGCTATTACAGCTACCACTACTTTCTTCTAGGAAGTTGGTACTTCTCTTAAAATACTGTTACACAAAACCTTCCAGATCTTTATCAGTTTTTCCCTTCTAGCTTACAAACTTCCCCAGGAATATGAAGAGAAACATTGTTGATCTCTCTGAATGTGTGCCTCAAGCAGGTATGTGCCTTGCATTAAGCAGTATTCCACCTTAACCAAGGATGATGCCACAGTACAAACTCAAGACTGTGGACTTCAATAATTGGCTTAGTTTCTGGTATCTTTTCAAGGGGATTCAATATTTGTCCATTTGGGACGGCATGGCTAGCAGATCACATTGCTTTTCAAAACAGGTGTTGCCTCTACTAGGCATCTAAATACCATCTCAAACTTTATCCAACCCTTAGAGCCTTTTCAGGCAATGCCAAATTGACAAAACTACCAACACAGCAAATAAAAGCTAACTAATGACATTTCTACTTAAAGCTAGGAGCCTAAACAAGAAACTCCACAATTCACTCTGGAGAATATAGACATCTGTGCCGTTAACAAGACATGGTTTAAATCCACAGAAAGTACTCCAGCAGTGCAAGGTTTCAGTGCCTTCTACACATTTAGAGAATCAGCTGCACAAACGGGGACAAAAGGTGGAGGAGTCTCAATGTATATTAGCAACAAGCATAACTCTACGTTGGTTAAACAGGACAATGCCCTGGAATTTATCCTCATGCAAATCACCACAAAGTCCCATACAGGTCACCCTCTTTGTCCCTAAAGTCCCATAGCTCATACCTAGACCTATTGGAGACAATCACCATTAAACCAAATATCCTATTCATGGGAGACCTTAACTAACCCTCTTATACATTGAGAAATATACGCTGTCTCATACTCTGAGGCACAACAAATCCTGGACTTTATTAACACAAATACCCTTGACTTGACTTGATAGTAAGCACACCCACCCCACCAAAGGTTCAAACATACTTGACCTGGTACTCAACAATATGGAAGAGTGTCATATGCTCATTGGTGAGGCTGGACTACAAAGCTGTTTCCTTTGAAATAAAGATCAACTTAGTAACCCCAGCAACAGTGAGGAACTACTTTCATACCAAACTACATTCTATTAAGTAATAGTTTGCCAAAATTCAATGCCCCTCCCAACCCTGAGTTCACAGCACCCTAGGTGGAATTTTTCACAAAAACCCTGTGCTACCATGTAAATGGTTGTACAGAGGTTGCTGTACCTACTAGAAAGTAAGCCCAAAGCAAACTCGAAAAACAAACCACATTGGTGGAATCCTAACTTTAACAGAGTATATAACAAAAGGAAAAAAGTCATGGCTAAAATCAGGAACAGGAACTCCCATAATGATAGAAGCTCAATAACTAATCTAAACAGGAAACTAAGAGGACTAATCAAGTCCAGCAAGGCCAGTTACGGGGACAAGACTGCCCTTACAGACTATGTCCAAAAGCTCAAAGCAGCACATATCAGTGTGTCAAACTGGTGGTCAATGGTGCCATTTTCACTGAGCACAGTGACATAGCGAATTTGCCAGCTGACAAATTCAGCTCAAATTTCACCCCCCACCTCCCCCCACGAAACACCTACTAGAATACCCCCCCCCCCCAACAACGATTAACAGGAAGCAACTCTTGGCAGATCTTGCTAAGAACAAAAACACAGCCTCAGCAGTATCTCAGGATGCCTTCTAAACAGCTTGAAACATGACCTATCAGGGCCACTTGAGTCACTTTTGAGCAATAACCTCAAAACAGGCTTTGTACCATGAAGACAGAGGACTGCAACAGTTATCCCACTTCACAATCATGGACCATCAACTGACTCTAGAAACTACAGACCTATTAGTCTGATGAGTCTAGAATGCAAAGCCATAGAACGAATTATCATTGAAATAATCAACGACATAAGCACTCTTTAGACACTGGACCCAACCCAGTTTGGCTTTATCAAGGGAAGTTCATGCCTACTAAACCCAGTGGACAACTTTGAGGAGGTCACCAAGGCAATGGATGTTGGGAAAACAGTGCATACCATCTACCTAGACCTGGCTAAGGTGTTCAATAAAATACCCAACTCAGGTATAGTTAAACTCACCAAACTATGCATAAATCCCTAAATAACTCATGAGATTGCCAGATGGCTCACAGACAGGACCCAGAAAGTCAGGATTGGTAATACCACCTCCACCACGAGACCAGTCACCAGCGGGATACCTCGGGGCTCCATGTTGGCACTGTTCCTATTTGGCATCTACTTCTTGGAAGTAAAGGCTACTGTCAAGGGCCTTTGGCTGGGAGAAGTAGATGCCAAACAGGAGAGGTCCTACAATGGAGCTCCAAGGTACTGATCCTATTTGGCATTTACTTCTTAGAGACAAAGGCTAATGCCAAGGGCTTTTGGCTGATCAAGTTCACAGATGTCTGCAAAGTGGGAGCAGTCATGATTTTCTCATGACACAAACATCTTACAACAGGGTCTAACACAGACAAATGACTTGTGCCAAAGTCATGGACTAAAACTCAGTGCCAAGAAATGCAGTAAAGTGCCTTTTGGGAAAACTATCACCCAGGCTAATTACGGCATCAATAAGATGCCCTAAGAGTTAACCCAATAGTAAGGGATCTGGAAACAAATAGGCAGCAATCTGGCCTATGACCAATATGGGGCCAAGGTAGTAAGAAAATCGTTCTATGTTGCCAAACTTGTAAGTAAGGGCATGGCATCCAGGTCCAAGGAAGTGATAAGTGCACTTTATTCAGCTCTTATCAGACTCATCATTCAGTATAATGCCCCATTTGGCATGTACCTGAGTTACAGCACAATGACACTAAATATACAGACCCAACTGATATTGCTAACATCCTGGCAGACAGGATCAGTGCTAACTTTACCCCCCTCTCACCCCCTAAAGAGCCCATCTCTATACCGGAAGAATGCAAAGTTCCTGTAATCATGGCTGCACAGGTAAAAACCACACTCTCCAAAGCCAAGAACACAGCATCCATGGGACCACACAACATCCCAGGCTGCATTCTACACGAACTGGCACCCCACCTAAGTACCATGTTCAATCATAGCCTCACCTCAGGTTTTGTGCCTGCTGAATGGCGCACAGTGACAGTCATCCCACTCCACAAGGAGGGAGCCACCACGGACCCCGGGAACTATTGCCCCATTAGCCTGACGAGCCTGGTCTGCAAGACCATGGAATGTATCATCATGAAACTTATAAACAGAGACATTGGTAATCTCCATACTCTGGACCCCACCCAGTTCAAGTTTGTAAAAGGCAGATCATGTCTCCTAAACCTGATAGACTTCTTTGAAGCAGTCACCAAAGCTGTAGATGAGGGTAAGGTGGTTCACACAGCCTATCTAGATATTGACAAGGCTTTCAACACCATCCTCCACTCTGGAATTATAGATAAACTCACTAAACTGGGTATAAATCCCATGTCACAAGATGGGTTGCCAACTGGCTCACTGACAGAATGAAAGTAGCAGACTCCAAATCAAACTTCAGACCAGTGACAAGTGGAGTACCATATGGTTCAGTCCTGGTTCCTCTCCTGTTTGGCATCTACTTCTCTGAAGTACAGGCTAACACAGAAGATCTTTGGCTAATGAAGTTCGCAGATGACTGCAAACTAGGAGCCATAATCGAAACTCCTAACAATGTGGACATCCTACAAAAGAGCCTGAGACAGATGCCTGGTGTCAAAGCCATGGCCTCAAGCTCAATGCCAAAAAGTGCATTGTCATCCCCTTTGGTAAAAACTCTGTACCCATGAACTACAACATAGGTGGTAGTATACTTAACACCGAAAGTGTAATACGAGACCTTGGGACATAGGTGGACAGTAGTCTCTCCTTTGATAATCACATTGCCACAGTAGTCAGGAAATCCTTCTACGTGGCACACCTAATCACAAAAGGTTTCTCATCCAGAAAAAAAAAGAGGTCATTGTTCCCCTCTACTCATCACTCATTAGATCCATTATAGAGTACAACGCCCCTTTTGGTATGTACCTCACAAGATATCTACAACAACTGGAAAGGCCGCAGAAATAACTCACAAAGAGGATTACCAGCCCCAAACAGATGCCCTAAGCAGACCATCTCAAAAAACTCCAGCTTTACTCCATCACATATCGCCTACTCAGAGGTGATCTCTGCCTAACATACAAAGCTATGTCAAACCCAGAGCTGTTGGACATGCTCCACTTAAAGAAATCCCAATCCCGCCGAGCTACATGCTCTAGGGACCTAAACCTTGTCATCACAATAAACAGAACATGCCGGAGGGATAGATTCCTGTCTCAGAGACTTCCCATACTCTGGAATAAACTACCTATCTATATCAAACAAAGCTCCTCATTAGCACTCTTCAAGAAAAATCTTGATGATTGGATGGGAAATAGGAAATTCACCCCGGGGATCACTTCTGTGGCTCTGCTCGACAGTGGCACAGGAAAATAATTTTCTTGGGTGGCAAAAGCCAGGGTACCTTTTTGGCTGGGCTTGTATAGGCCCCAGGGCCGATAGCCTAGTACCTACCTATGAACCGGACTAGACATGTGCATACAGTTGGAAAGCCCACAAAGGTTCCTTACCAGGAGAATCCAGAGTATAAATACATCATCCTATACTGATTGTCTTAAAGCCTTATCTCTAAACTCTGTCTCCTACAGGTGACTGAGAGGTGATCTAAGCCTGGCATACAAGGCATGCTTGCGTCTAGCGCTGATGGACCTTTTGCACATCCATAAAATGGACAGCATCAGAACCACTAGATCCAAGGATTTAAATTTACTTGTGATATAAATAAGACATGTTGGCGAGACAGATATGTCTCTCAGAAGATCGCCATCCTTTGGAAGAGGCTCCCCGGCCATGTGACGAAGAGTCCATCCCCTATATAAGCATAACCTTGAGCACTGGATGGGAAATAGGAAATTCCCCTTGAGTCTGGCCTCCACTGACAAGCAAAGGCAGACAATAATGATGAAACTAACATAGGCCTCCCAACATAACCTCAAAACATTTTTAACAAACCCCCCTCCTAGTAAACACTCATGATACATATGGACATAACTGGGTTGGATTGCATGGGTAGGCGTATAAAGGCCCTGATGATAGTTAACCTAGCATATTCCTATGAATCTAAAAACAGCTACCTACTAAGTTGTTTCATTAGGCAAAAGGCAAGAGAAGACCCTGACTTGACTGTTGTGGTGGGCGGTGCAAATTGTTGAATATTTTATGGATCCAGTTTCTATTCAAGAGCAAAACCCAATCTCTTGCTCAGTGCTTCTATTAACTGGACTTATGAACGTGGGACAAAATGTTATGGTGTAGAAGACTGCTGTATAAACCATTCCCAATCTGAACAGTCACTCTTTGAAGTTGAGAATACTTGTTTATACACCGCATAAATGTAGCACTGTCTGTGTTGATATGAATGCGATCTGGCTCAAAGAAGTCCTACAAGGCTGTCAGCGCCCTGTAATGCCTTCTTTCCTTCAAAATGATGAGAAATGAATTTGCCAGCTGAGACAGTTGCATTGGGATGAGAAATCATCAAAGTGCACTCTTCAAGCATAATTTAACAATCTGTAGTCAGAAACCAAACTTTGGAAAGTGGTAACTAACATTATTTCCAAGGATAAGTTCTGCAGATCTGTCTACCATGACAATGCCATCTTATCCAGTTGGATAAGAATAATCATATCTAGTGGATTTGTATACTGGTTCTTCATATTTCTGAGATGCTGCTACGGTTTCCTCATTTGTAACCATGCCAGAGGAAGGGAATGAAAGAAGTTATGTAATTCTGTGACTTCAGAAATCACTTTGCTGTGATGGAATGCTGTTGAGAGAACTGTATTAAGACTGAGTTAACCAGTTCACATTTCCAGAGTTGGAAAGACTTTAACTAGTAATAAATCTGTGACTATATCAAGAAAAACTACTGATGATGAATGAATCAGAGGACTTACTGTTATTTAACATTTTCCCAAGATAGTGGAACAAGGCAATGTTCGAATGAATAGTTGCTTCAATAGCTACTTTGTTTCTATCCTGGCTCTGTGGCACAGAAGAAATCTTGCACCTGTACTGACCATTTTACAGAGAAAGTATATGAAGTTTGTGCTTGGTGTGGGGGTGGGGGGGGCTAAGTAGTTAAGGCTGATATCTTCCATTATTAACTTATTGTGTATTTATTGTTGAACAGACTGAGTCTAGAAAGTTTTCTAGTACTGTACTGCAAGGCTTGAGGGAAGTGGAATATAAATTGTGGTACTATACATTTTTAGTGTAATCCAGAGCTGGTTATCTGGAATAGTGTCTAGTTTACATAGGTATCTGTCCTGGACTTATTGTTCATAATTAGGGTAGGTGATCGATTGCTGTCTTTCTTAATTTGTGTAATTATTTCCCCCTCCTGAATGATTATCATGAAATGCTATGTTATCCTGAATAATGAGTCGAGACAGGTAATAGGTTCATAGGTAAGTACAAAGCTAGCTGCCCTTGCTGGACATGTTAAGCCTAGCCAATTTCCCTTTTTTTGTTTGAATTAACCTATCCTATTTGGTTAATTCTATCCCATGGTTGATAATTATAAATGAACCTTAATGAGAATAACTGGTATCATACCATAGATAATTTGAGGGGGCACATGCATGGGATAAAGCATTTAGGAGATGCCTCTTTCTATTATTAGTGCAGGAGACCGTCCTGGGTTAAATTTTTTTGTTTCCAATCCATAGATCCAAGTTGTGTTTGAGTATGGACAAGAATGACTTTTGTTTTATGTGGCTAGGCAGTCTGTTCCAGAGCAGCAGTATCCTTTGCAAGATATATCTGTCCCTCCAACCCATACTTCCGATGTTGCAGAAGACATTCAGCTCCTTAGACCAAGTACTTCTAATGCCAAAACGAGAATAAGCAAATAATATGGCCTCAGGCAATAAAACAACCAGAGCTAAAAGAAGCAAATGAGAAAAAACAGTAGCACTGGATGTAACTCAGCAGAATATCCAATTTATTGTAAGTAAGCGCTTTCAAGGGTTCACCTTTTCATCAGACTTGGATAAAAATGACTTAAAACAACCACATTAAATAGTACTCTAACATTAATTACTTCAATTAAAAACAATTAATTTATTTAAAGCCATATTTAACATTTTTAAACATCACAACATGCATAAGCTAAAAACACTAGTTGTCTCAACTGTTTTGTGTTCAGGAAAGGTTTGATGGAGACTATTAATAAGCCAAAACACGAACTAAGTCCCAACAACCAAAAGGAAGAAAGCAGTAAGCACAGTGATAGTCCAATGAACCTCTCCAAGCTGCAACTGTTGATAAATCCTTTATTAAACACGAACAACACAATGAGGTAAACGAAACACAAATAGATCAAGCGCTTTCGCCTGCATAGATGTCAGGCTTTTTCAAGATAAAACAGCAGGGTAACCAAGTTCATTTAAATAGAGGCTTTCAATGATGATTGTTATAATTAAACAATTACATTAATTAAATTAAATTAATTGAATTAAATTGATTGAGATGCTTTGTCCAACACCAAGATACAAAATATACTTTGTTGAGATGGAAGCATGGTTGTGCACAATACTTTTGATTTCAAGCAAATAAAAACATGTTAAAATACAAATACGTAGATGTTGTCTGACAAGAACTATGAACACTATCTTGTAATACTGAATACTATCAGTACATTCTAAAATCATTGAAAAAACTTTCTTTGTTTGAATATTTTAAGTATTATAAGTAACATGAACGAATGAAAAATGAAATCAGAGTGGTGTGACAACTGTATCTTTTTGTTTTAGTTTTTTAAAAATGAAACCTTCTAAGAACTGTGCATATAAAAATATTCAGTTAAAATGAACATTAAAAAATACCTTTATGCACTCAGTGCCAATAAAATATCAATAAATATAAAAATTTGATGGAGACTATATTATTCAAACCAAGCACTTTATCAGTGCGCAGTAACATAATCCATTTTTGTTCAGCTGCCTCAGTAATATTCCTCATATCTCCTCACCTTTTCCTGACTACAAGTATTTCCAGGACCAGAAACATATGCTCACTACCTTCATTCTTGGTATGCATAGCCAAGGCATTCATTTCCTTGTTATTTCTTATATCCCTCATATGTTCAAGTATCCTGTATTTAAACTGTCGATTAGTCATGCCAAAATAATATGAAAAACATTTGGCACAATAACTCAGATATATGTTTAAGTAGATTGACATCTGATGATGACACATTCAGGGAAGAAGTCCAGTTCCTAACAGGTCTTTTTGTTTCCAGAGGTTATGACAAACTGGATAAAAAATATAGAAAAGGAAGATTTGTCCTTGAGAAGTGGGGTGGCATCTCCTATTTTACATTCCACAGATATTTTAATAGGTCCAACAAAATGTATTATGTCTAAAGAAACTGTGGAAACAACACACAGTACAAAAAAGGACTATATGACTGCATTTCCACTTCCAATAGTAAATGGAATGTGGTACATTAAAAGTATCATTGAAAACAACTGGAAAGTAATTTTGGGAAATAAAGAACTAGTGGCCAGATTGGGACTAACACCGAAATTTACTTATAAGAAAATTGTCAACATCAAATCAATGTTAGAATCAGGAAATAAAGTTACTACTAGCTTAGCTATGTTAAGAAGTAACAAAAAAGGTACTTTTGCATGTCAAAATTGCAAACAATGCAGGTTTCTAACAAATTCTTCATTTGTGACTCTTAGTCATTACAATATTACTTTTTGGGCAAAGGATTATAATAATTGTAACAGTGAACATGTGGTATATATAGCAACATGTTTGTCCTGTGAAAGTTATTACATAGGAAAGACAATAAGAAACCTAAAACGAAGAATTTATGAACATAATTTAGCAATCAAAAGGAAAGATAAAACTAATTCGTTAGCTAGACATGCAATAACAGATTTCAAAAAGTTTGAATTCTTCGTGTTAGAAAAATTAGAAAAAGAGCCCTTAAATGGAGATATTAACAACATATTAGAGTGTAAGGAAACATTTTGGCAGCTGTATTTAGGTGCAGATAGTGCACCTGGTGTTAATGAGACTATAAATTTGATTTTTTTTTTTAAAAATACAAACACTAAGCATAAAAAGCATTTTATGAATGTATATTTTATATCAGCACTATGTATTAACAATGTGTTTTAATATTTTAATCATATAAGCAAATTTGCACATACAATTTTTGATTTTGAATGCAAGTTATGTCACTTCCTGTATTTAATTGTTAATTAGATATAAAAGGAAGCTTGGGTACGGCATATTTGTTTCTGAAGTTGTTCACAAATTAAAAGTGAATGAAAGCGCTAAGTAATTGTCCGGCGGTGGTCATTTGAGTAAAACAGGACTGGTTTTTCTCTGTTCAGTGGTTCGTGTGGAATACAAGGAGTTCGAGTGTGTTTTTCAATAAGTCAGATATATTACATTGACTGTTTTACAGTCGACATAATGAGAAGGCTCTATTCAGAAGCCTAGCTTAGGGTGTACAAAGTTAGTACCTGTGTGCATATATGCACAGGCAGTGCAACTCCTACATGTATATGTACCTACTCTATCTGATCTAAGAGTAGTCCTATTTAAACTAGATTTGTAACAATGATGGTTCTTTAGGGTCTTATTATTTTGAAAGCTAAACTTAGATTTGTCTCCTACTATCCTCTTCAACCCATCCAAAGTAGAGAGTATATTCCAGTTCTTATTAATGACATCGCAAAACCTATTTATATTACTGGCATATGTCAAAGTTATTCTCAAGTCATTACTACTCTCATTAGTGATCTGTTGTGGCATCTCACTACTCTCAACACTACCTACATGTGGGTCACATACTATTGCATTGTTGGTAAAATATGGTTTACATCTACCATGTCTGTTTCCATGCCTCTTTGATGTACCTGTCTATATCTTTACTTTTATAACCCCTTTCTATAAAATCCAGTTTAAGAGACTCTAGAGCTGAATTCAGCACTGCATCATCATTATGTAATCTCATCAACCTGACCACCTGTCCTTTTATTATATTACGTTTCCAATGGTTCGGGTGCATACTTGTATTGTGCAATAGGTTATTCTTTCTCACTTTTTTCCTATACAAACTAGTTTTAACAGTACTGAGCGAATGCTTACTAACAATCACATCTAAGAATTCCACCTGTTGTAAACTATAATTGTATGTGAATCTCAGAAAATCAGTGGTTGTATTGAGATAGTGGATAAACTCTCTTAATCGTGTCTCAGTTCCTTGCCATAATAAAAAAATATCATCCACAAACCTAGTATACCACAAGACAGAGTTGGCATAGGTCATGTTAGAGAGTATAAACTCTGTTTCCCATTGCACCAATGAAAGGTTGGCATAGCTGTTGGCACAGGCTGTGCCCATCACCACACCAACCTTTTGAATGTAGTATTCATCACTGAACATAAAAACATTGTTACTTAGGATAATGTCCAATAAGCTACAAATCAAGCGTATTTTTTCACACTGAACCCCCTTGCTATGCAATAGTTCACTAATGCTATCAATACCCCATTGATTCGGTATGACCGTGAACAAGGATACAATGTCCATAGTAACAAAGTAACATTCAGAATAGTCAGGTTTCCATTTCATTTGTAATAGCTCTAAAAAGTTTTGGTGTCCCTTAAAACAGTCTCACACTCTCCTAATATGTGATGTAGGTTCTTCTCAACAAAAATGGATAGGGGTTCTGTAGCCCAGCCTCTGCCAGAGACTATAGATCGCATGGGTGGAGTACTAAGACACTTATGAACTTTTGGCAAACCATATACAATTGGTACTACTGGATGTTCAACTGAGAAATAGTCAAAGAGTGGTTCTGATATCATGTTAGTTATTAGTAGGTCAAAGATCAGAAATGTTATTCTATCCATAACAGCTTTAACAGTAGCTACTGATATACATTCATAGTTATCACTTTGACTTGAACATACATTTGTCTGTGATACAGCTCCTTATCTAAAATAACTATTCCCCCACCCTCATCAGCTGGTCTAACTTCTATGCAAGCTAATTCTCTCAGTTCTTTCAATGCGTCATACTCTTCTTTAGACATATTGTGGAAGAATTTATTTTCATCTTCACTATCAAATCTATCCCTGATCTGTTTGCCACGGATCTCCACAAAGGTATCAATAATAGCATTGCTATGTGGAACAAACACACTGGGATTTTTAAAAATCGATTGAGCACTATTAGCATTATTAAAAACACATGCAGTCTCAATGTCCTGGCAAACAGCCTTAAATCTTTAAGAACATCAGTTATTTGTGCTTTTCTAGCCGGTACAAAACTGATCCCTTTGCTCAATAACAATCTCTGAGCATCAGTCAATTCATACGTCAAAATGTTAAAAATCAAACCTGTTTGGATCTTTTGCCGCCTCTGTTCCAATCCTCTGTGCTTTGCATTCTCCTTGTTTTTTGGTTTCTCATTCGACTCCTGGACCTTCCCCTGATCGGGAATGGTTTGCTTAATAAAAAACTACTCATGCCTGACGTCGTTGGTGTTACAGAATCTTCACTGCTAATAGCAGCAAGATTCGACCGTTGCACTCTGTGTTCCCTGGATTTAACAACCTGTTCCTCATGCTTACATGCTCCTGATACCAGGCTACACATATCGTTCCTATTACCTGTAGCAGAATCATGCCCCAACTGAGAATCCACTACAGATGATGCTGTCATTACGTTGCCTCCCAGTTTTGGCTCACTTCTAAGTGGGAGGGACGGGAAGTGTTCCACAGAAACAGTTGGGGCAGACTCATTGCTAACATTGCTGGTAGTCTCAGCAACCACACCCTCATGCTGTATAGGGCGTGTATCATTCCTGCTTCTATTCCATGAGAAGACATTGCCATTCCTGAAGTCAGCAAAGTCTCTCTGCAACTTTCTGACTTTGGTCACTTGCAACCTTTTTTCATAATTCTGAATGTTCTCATACAGGGTATCCATCTTATCACCTAGAACAGTTGGTGAGTGATTGTCATAAATATTCTGTAACCTGTTGATTTCAGATATTAGCTCTTCCTCTTGTGGGTGAAAAAAATCAATAAATAGTTGCAGATACCTTGCGCTGTATTCAAGGTTGATTAATTGCCATTGTCTAAGATAGGTTAGGGGCATGGTTAACACACTCAGGCCTCTCGGTACAATACCTTATTTGACTTCAAATGAACTGAGCACACATTCGTTGGAACGCTTTAACACTGATGAATTTGAGTAGTAATCCTTTACTGCAAGTGGACAGATTTACAGATGCTGGTAGTTTGGGAGATGATCTTGCTAATCATGAAGGCTTTTTGGTTAAGTATAAAGATGTATAAAATAAACTATATAAATTTAAGCGAATGCAATGGCAGCACTTTCATTTAGAAGCCTCACTCAAACAAGGTGTTGTACCGAGAGGCCTGAGAGTCTTAACCATGCCCACGTATGGGCAAACCTATCCAGAGCTGCTTAAACAATGGCAATTGATCAATCTTGAATGCAACGCAAGGTATGTGCAACTGCTTATTGATTTTTTTCACCCGCAAGAGGAAGTGCTAATGTCTGAAATCAACAGATTACAGAATTATACTTATGACACTCACCAACTGTGCTAGGTGATAAGATTCATACCCTGCATGAGAACATTCAGAATTATGAAAAAAGGTTGCAAGTGACCAAAGTCAGAAAGTTGCAGAGAGACTTTGGTGACTTCAGGAATGGCAATGTCTTCTCGTGGAATAGAAGCAGGAATGATACATTCCCTATACGGCAATAGGGTGTGGTTGCGGAGACTACCAGCAATGTTAGCAATGAGTCCTCCCATACTGTTCCTGTGGAACACTTCCCGCCCCTCCCACTTAGAAGTGAGCCAGAACTGGGAGACAACGTAATGACAGCATCACCTGTAGTGGATTCTCAGTTGGGGCATGATTCTGCTACAGGTAATAGGAACGATATGCGTAGCTTGGTATTAGGAACTGATCGTAAGCATGAGGAACAGGTTGTTAAATGTAAGGAACAAGGAGTGCAACGGTCGAATCTTGCTGCTATTAGCAGTAAAGATTCTGTAACACCAATGATGTCAGACATGAGTCGTTGTTTATTAAATAAACCATTCCTGATCAGGGGAAGGTCCAGGAGTCGAATGAGAAACCAAAAAACAAGGAGAATGCAAAGCATGGAGGATTGGAACAGAGGGGGTAAAAGATCCAAACAGGTTTGATTTTTAACATTTCAATGTATGAATTGATTGATGCTCAGAGATTGTTATTGAGCAAAGGGCTCAGCTTTGTACCAGTTAGAAAAACACAAATAACTGATGTTCTTAAAGATTTAAGGCTATTTGCCAGGACATTGACACTTTGCATGTTTTTTAATAATGCTAGTAGTGTTCAATCTATTTTTAAAAATCCCAGTGTGTTTGCTCCACCCGGCAATGCTATTATTGATACCTTTGTGGTGATCTGTGGCAAACAGATCACAGATCAGGGATAGATTTGATAGTGAAGATGAAAATAAACTCTTCCACAATATGTCTAAAGAAGAGTATAACACATTGAAAGAACTGAGAGAATTAGCTTGCATAAAGGGTGGGGGAATAGTTATTTTAGATAAGGAGCTGTATCACAGACAAATGTATGTTCTTTTAAGTTAAAGTGATACCCATGAATGTAAATCAGTTGCTACTGTTAAAGCTGTTATGGATAGGATAGCATTTATGATCTCTGACCTACTAATAACTAACATGATATCAGAACCACTCTTTGACTATTTCTCAGTTGAACATCCAGTGGTACCAATTGTATATGGTTTGCCAAAAGTTCATAAATGTCTTAGTACTCCACCCATGCGATCTATAGTCTCTGTCAGAGGCTGGGCTACAGCACCCCTATCCATTTTTGTTGAGAAGAACCTACATCACATATTAGAAGAGTGTGAGATTGTTTTAAGGGACACCAAAACTTTTTTATTGCTATTACAAATGAAATGGAAACCTGACTATTCTGAATGTTACTTTGTTACTATGGACATTGTATCCTTGTTCATGGTCATACCAAATCAATGGGGTATTGATAGCATTAGTGAACTATTGCATAGCAAGGGGGTTCAGGGTGAAAACATATGCTTGATTTGTAGCTTATTGGACATTATTTTAAGTAACAATGTTTTTATGTTCAATGATGAATACTACATTCAAAAGGTTGGTGTGCCGATGGGCACAGCCTGTGCCAACAGGTACATCAACCTCTCACTGATGTAATGGGAAACAGAGTTTATACTCTCTAACATGACCTATGCCAACTCTGTCTTGTGGTATACTAGGTTTTTGGATGATATTTTTTTATTATGGCAAGGAACTGAGACAAGATTAAGAGAGTTTATCCACTATCTCAATACGACCACTGATTTTCTGAGATTAACATTCAATTATAGTTTACAACAGGTGGAATTCGTAGATGTGATTGTTAGTAAGCATTCGCTCAATACTGTTAAAACTAGTTTGTATAGGAAACCAGTTAGAAAGAATAACCTATTGCACAATACAAGTATGCACCCAAACCATTGCAAATGTAATATAATAAAAGGACAGGTGGTCAGGGTGATAAGATTACATAATGATGATGCAGAGCTGAATTCAGCTCAAGAGTCCCTTAAACTGGATTTTATAGAATGGGGTTATAAAAGTAAAGATATAGATAGGTACATCAAAGAGGCATGGAAAGATAGACATGGTAGGAGTAAACCATATTTTACCAACAATGCAACAGTATGTGATCCACATGTAGTTAGTGTTGTTGAGAGTAGCGAGATGCCATGACAGATCACTAATGAGAGTAGTAACAACTTGAGAATAACTTTGACATCTGCTAGTAATATAAATATGATCTGTGATGTCATTAATAAGAACTGGAATATACTCTCTACTTTGGATGGGTTGAAGGGGATAGTAGGAGACAAACCTAAGTTTAGCTTTCAAAATAATAAGACCCTAAAAAAAAACATCTTTGTTACAAATCTAGTTTATATAGGACTACTCTTAGATCAGATAGAGTAGGTACATATACATGCAGGAGTTGTACTGCCTTGTGCATATATACACACAGGTACTAACTTTGTACACCCTAAGCTAGGCTTCAGAACAGAGCCTTCTCATTATGCTGACTGTAAAACAGTCAATGTAATATATTTGAGTTATTGTGTCAGATGTTTTTCATATTATATTGGCATGACTAATCGACTGTTTAAATACAGGATAGTTGAACATATGAGGGATATAAGAAATAACAAGGAAAGTAGTGCCTTGGCTATGCACACCAAGAATGAAGATAGTGAGCATATGTTTAAGTTTCTGGTCTTGGAAATACTTGCAGTCAGGAAAAGGGGAGGAGACATGAGGAATATTACTGAGGCGGCTGAACAAAAATGGATTATGTTATTGCGCACTGATAAAGCGCCTGGTTTGAATAATATGGTCTCCATCAAACCTTTCCTGAAAGCGAGACAGTTGAGACACTAGTGTTTTTAGCTTATGTATGTTGTGATGTTTAAAAATGTTAAATATGGCTTTAAATAAGTTAATTGCTTTTAATTGAAGTAATTAATGTTACAGTACTATTTAATGTGGTTGTTTTAAGTCATTTTTATCTAAGTCTGATGAAGAGGTGAACCCTTGAAAGTGCTTACTTACAATAAATTGGATATTCTGCTGTGTTACATCCAGTGCTACTGTTTTTTCTCATTTATTTCTAATGTCGTTTAACTTGCTGATGTGCAGTAAATCCATCAGTACTGAGTCAGAGGGCACCCTGTATGTCGAATACAGGTTACCTCCTAGTAATCTGTAGGATACACAGTATAGTGGCCAATATTTTAATAGTAAAACCACCAACACAAACGCCTCACAAATAACACTGCGTTGTCGTCCCTAGTGTAGAGACTTCATCAGATGTGGATAAAAGACATTAACCCAACTTTTATGCCCCTCTCATTATTCAATTAAAACAGTAAAATTGGTAATGTAATCTTTTATGAGATGTTTTAATTGAATAATGAGAGGGGCATAAAAGTTGGGTTAATGTCTTTTGTCCCTGTCTGATGAAGTCTGTACACTAGGGATGAAAATGCAGTGTTATTTGTAAGGTGTTTATGTGTTGGTGTTTTTATTATTAAAATATTTGCATCGAAATTGTGGACTGCTGTTTTCCATCTTTCCAGTGCACTTGTTTGGATTTTGCTACTGGTGACTTTTTGGTGCCTTGCATTCAGATTTTTATTTGGGGATACACAGTATAGTGACAGGGCTTTGAGTCTGTCCATGTAGGACATGCTGTTTAGGCCATATATCCTTTTAGTAAAGTATCTTTCTGGGAACTCTAGTTGTTGCATGTGTCTGGACAGATACATGTGAAAGGGAGCATTGCATTTAATGACTGGCCTTATGAAGCCTAAGTAAAGAAGGATAATGACATCCCTAGAGCTAGACTCAATACTTTTGTTTATAAGCTGTGCAATACAGAAGGACTTTCTTACAACAATGGACACAAATTTGTCAAAAGTTAGAGCACTCTCCACTAAGTTCCAAAATCCTGAACAAATGGGTCAACTGTTAGGGGCATATTGTTAATGTGGTAGTTCTCTGGGAGAGATGACTTTCCAAAGGATAGAATACTGCATTTTTTGGTATTTCATTTCAATCCATGATTCTGGCACCAATTTACTTGAGGCAAACCTTCCTGCAGGATGGCCAAGTCATTTGGGGATTCAATAACTGCTCCTAGCCTGCATCTGCACTCTTAGTCAACCAGAGCTCTTTGATATTAGCTTTCACTTCAGAAACGTAGATGTCAAACAGCAGAGGTCCCAGCATAGAACACCAGGGGACTCCACTGGTGACTGGTCCCTTTTTGGAGGTAACTTTCCCTATTTTGATTTCCTATGTCCTGTGAGCTAGCTGGCAATCCATCAGATGACACAGGGTTTTATTCCCAGTTTATTTAGCTTTTCTATTATACATGAGTGGGGAATTGTATCAAAAGCTTTTGCCAGCTCAAGGTATGCAGTGTGTACTGCTTCATCTTCAGTCCATTGCTTTGGTGACCTTTTCAAAAACATCCAACACTGAGTAAGCATGACCTGCCCTTGAAGAATCTAAACTGAGACGGGTCCAGTATTTGGAGGTTCCCTATATCCAGGCTGATTAGTTCAGTGATAAGTCTTTCCATGGTTTTGCATATGAGGCTGGTCAGACTTATGGGCCTACAACTGCCTTTGTCAGCGGAAGGTCCTCCCTTAAGCAGGAGAAAAACTGTAGCTGTTCTCCATTTGCTTGGCACAAAACTTCTATGAAGGCAGAGATTGAACAGGGTTGTGGCTAAATCATGCCTCATGCTATTTAAGACGCATCCAGGGATACTGGCAGGACCCATCAATGCAGTATGTCTAGCTTTTGATAGCACTTTTAGGAATTTGTATTCTGTGACAGTTGGAAGTGAACCAGTTTCAGGTATATTGTGAAGGGACAGACAAAGGGGAGAGAGGGGTAAAGTTAGAACTAAATTTATCAACCAGTAAGTTTACAATATCTTCAGCCTCAGTGTAGGTAACATTGTTTACAATCACATCAGTGCATTACTTTGTTGTGCTTTTGAGATTATGAACATAACTAAAAAATGTCTTGTAATTGTCTTTGAATTAGGTAGCTATTTTAGCCTCAAACTTGCCTTTGGTGGATTTTATTAAGTTTTTAAATTGTTTGTTTATTTCATTGACAAGGGCTATAATGTTCTGGGAACTGCTCTTCTTACTTTTGGTAAAAATGATCTTCCTTTTCTTATAAAGCTTGTTGATATTATGGTTTCACCACATGGGTTTGTTTCTAGAGTTTGCCCTGCACTTGCTCCTGTGGAGTAGAGTTGAATCGATGCAGCTGTTTATATGCTGGTATGGTGTGGTGATGTACATTTCTGCGTACTCATAAGATATTTCTTTCAACCATGATTCGATAATGTCTAAACCTTAAGGGATGTATTGTTGCAACCAAGCTTCTAACAGATAATTTATTACTGGTGTCAATATGCCTATTAGCAAACCTAAGTTGTTGAAGTTCAGGATTTAAATGAATGCTTCCCTATAAGTAAGAGTAAGAACAGTACAAGGTATTACATGAGTTGAGTTGCACATGATGAATGCTGGCCTGTGAAGAGCGTGAACATCAGAGGGTTGTGTTGTTTTATCCACTGGAATGTACTTTCACCACATGGGAGTGGACAGTGTACAAGGATTAATGTGGATGTTACAGTACTTCATGAAGGTGTTCAATACAGACCAAGCAGTGGCCTTTCAAATATCCCCTGAAGCCTTCTTGTAGAAGGCAAAAGAACAGCCTTGGGAGAACCAGGCAGCTGTTTGCTATGGAAAGTACGACAAAAATGGATGCAGAGGGGATGTCACAAGGAAAGCTCGACATTATAAACTCTCTTCCAAAGCCTTGACATTTAAAGGAAACGTAATGCTACAAGTGCTTACTAACAGACACCTCTAAACAGAAATGCAACTGCCTGTGAACACTGAGTTAGTTTAACAGATACTCCCCATGACTGTTGCACTACAGAAAAAAAAGAGAGGTAAAAGAAAACCTGTTGAAGACAAAGCTCTGAAACCATCCTTCAGCATAAAAAAAGATTAATTTAAACAGAAACAGTCTCTGTGGAACACCTATTAATAGGATTCAAAAGAGAGGAGCTCAGAAAGTGGCCTTGAAGAGGTGGCAGCTACCAGCTACAATCTTCCAAGAAATAAAAGTAAGCGCCAATGAAATTGCTGACTCAAAAGAAGCTTGGATGATTTCCTCTAACCCAAAATGAACATCCCAATGAAGAACTGGCTTATGTAAAGGAGGCCTCAAGTTGCCTACATAAGGAAAATGTTCATAGCTTGCAGTCTACAGTAGACTACCACTGGAGCAATACACTTCGCAAATACTCTTGGAACAGTGTATAACTCAAACGTTAAGTGTAAAGTGTAATCCAGACACAGAAAATCTTAACAGACATCTAAAATCTCAATCTGTAAGAATGAAATAAGCATCTTTTTAAATCTAGAATCATAAGAAAACTTGAATTGGGAATAAGAGATACGATTGTGAAGACAGAATATTTTGAACATGGGCACTCTCACAAACTCTTTTAAAAAGGCACAAGAACCACTCCTGAATAAAACACTTATTTCTGAAGAAGAGGGGCCAATATTATAACCTCCTGTGTCAGTAGATGCTGAATGGCAGCAGGGGAATAAAGACATTTGATCTGGTGAATGTGGAGGAATCCCTTGAAAGAGAAGTAGACATTCCCATTGTCATCTGCAGCTATGATGAATTACTTCCAGAACCCACTTGTCTAAAACTGTCTGTTTGACAAAAATGGAGGTTCAGATTTTTGGAAAGGATTAAACGTTTGACAGGATTGGGGGGGGGGATTTTGACTTGTTAAACTGTTTTTATTCTTGGGGGAGTCCTCCTTCTTCTTGCAACATCCCTGTCAATAGTTTTTATAAGGCCTACTTGTTGTGTGAGTTTTGTTTCCTTCCTTGTAAAAAAATGTAGAGGTAGCATTAAACCTGTTGACAAACTTGGAGGAGGAAGGATAAAATGTGTGAAATTTCCTACATCAGGTTGCTTCTCTCAGCTTTAAACATCCTCAAGGAGGTGATGGGTACACAGCCATCCAACCTGCCTCATAAAAGTTCTAGTTGCAGCTACCTTGGAAGTGAGATTAGCAAAATCATAAGCACATTTCAAAGACAAGGTAGCCAACATGAGACAGAAGCAATAACATTACACAAAGATGTTTCTTCCTCAGATACTGGGTCTAATCTGGAGTTAGAATACAAAAATTTAATATTAAGGAACTTCATCCAATCTACTTGCTTTCTTGGGGCAGCAGGGTGCTTCTCACATAAGTTACATGCTGCAATAAACATGCCATCCAATGTTGGAAGAACAGGAGAAAATGGATTAAGTTCAGGAAATTCTGGTTGGGTTAAATTAGAATATTTCTTAAGAATCACTGTAATGTTCATTTTGTTTCCACTAAAATTAAACATTATGTAACCACCATAACTGGGCATTTGTGTTGTCCATTTTCATTCTTCCTCAACCCAAGGGTTTGGATCCGATCCTCAGATCTGACTCTGCTGCATACTCCAGACTTCGGATACAACTCTCAAGCTCCTCCCTCTACCCATACTGCCCTATTCCATCCCCATTACCTCAGACTGAGCTTGTTGCCATAGGACCCTATAGCCACACAGAGACAGGAATAGCTGACAAGAGAAAAGAAGGGCTCAAACTCGAAACTGTATATTCCAAAACACACTACTATAGGCCTCAACAGAAAATTGAAGGGTGGGGGATGGATGGGAGGGAAGTTGAGTAAAAATGAAAATGGACAATACAGATGCCTAGTTATGTTGAGTGCATAACTTTTAAATCTGATGTTCTTCTTTTCATTTTTAATTAACCCACAGGACAGAGTCCCCAGCTACAATGATTTTGGGTGGCCCTAATGGAAGGATATTCTGGAGTACCACCAAACCAAAGGGAGCTCTGTTTCTAGATATAATATCCAATTTGTAATGAGTAACAAAGTTATGAACACTGGACTATGTGGATGCTGCGCAAATATCATCCATAGATGTCCTAGACCAAAAAGCAGATGAAGCAGCCTATGGTTGAATGAACCTCAGGTGGTTTGGGTAAAGTAATGCCTTGCTGAAAACAGATCCAAGAAATAGTCTGTAATCCATTTTGCTAAATTGACCTTAGATACTGGGAATCCCAGACTTTTTGGGAGAAAAAGAAACAAATAGTTGATCTGATTTTCTGAAATGTTTTGTCCTAAGAAAATAAAATCGTAGTTGTCTGTGTACATCAAGGAGATGATGCATGTACTTCCCTTTATTTGAAAAACTTGGAAAGAAGACTGGTAAATGAACAAATTGATTAATGCTATTTTCAGAAGCCACATAGGGTAAAAAAGAAGGATTTGTCGTAAAGTAACCCTACTTTTATGGAAAATGATGCAAGGGGTTTTTGAGGAAAGAGCCTGGAGTTCAGATATCCTCTTTGCAGAAGTAATGGCTACTAAGAAGGCTGTTTTCCACTTAAGGAATTTTAAATCAGTTTTAGCTGAAGGTTCAAAAGATTTCTGAGTTAGACCTTGTAGCACAAGTGAGAGACCCCAGGGAAGTGAAGGATCTTTTATTGGTGGGCTGAGAAGAAAAATATCCTTTAGGATTGCTTCACACAATTTGGATGAAGCCAAGGAATAATTTTGGTCTCCTGTGTGGAAATTAGAAATAGCTGCTAATTGTAGATGAATGGCAGAGAAAATAGCTCCTTCTTAAAAAAGGCTATCTAAAAGTTCAAGAAATGAGGAAACTGGAGCAGAGAAAGGGTCAAGCTCATTTTTTAATGTTTAAAGGGAGAATCTTTTCCACTTACTCATGTAAAGTTTCTTAGCAGACTCTTTTTGTAAAGCCAAAATAATGGGAAACACAGGAGAAGAAAGTCTGTGTTGTCTAACCATTAATGGAAGTGGAGAAACTATGCGATTTGTTTGAGGGCCTGGATTTTGGGATGATGAAACCATGATGAGTGAGAGAGGAGAAATGACTCCAGTATCCATGCAGGATAACAAAGATGAGACCATAGGAAGAGCAACCATACCTGTGGAGGCCAGAAGGGGGCAATGAGGATGACTTGAGCTCTTCAGCCAGCTTGCCTTCCGCAGAAATTTCGGAATGAAGGGAAGAGGGGGATAAGCATAAAAAAGACCAGGTGGCCAAGCATGGACTAGAGCATCTCTTGTTGACTCCCACTGAGGGGGGATAAGAATGAAGTACCTGCTGCACTTGTTGTGGTGATATGCAAAGAGGTCACAACAAGGATGGCCCTGATGACAGAAGATCACTTCCACCACAGAGTGGTTGAAAGACCACTCTTGAGGTATCAGAATGGATTTGGTAAGTTTGTCTGCTAACACGCTGGTTTTCCCAGAAAGTACACTGCAAATTGAAAGTGGTCTGATGAGATCACCCATTCCCACACTCTCATGACCTCTCTGCAGAAGAAATAAGACCAGGTTCCTCCTTGTTTGTTGATGTAACAGACAACAGACAACATACACGTTGTCAGTTTAAAATGCAATAGTCCCTAGAGGAACAGCATCTTGAAAAGCCTGCAATGTGAGTAGGACTGCTCTTATTTCTAGTACATTTATATGCAGATGGTTCTCTTGGGGAACCACATGCCTTGGATGGTCCTTCACAGGAAATGCACCCCCCCACCCAAGTTGGGAAGCATCTATGGTCACTGTGGTGGCCAATGGAAACGGCAGAACAAAAAGTCAGCCTAGATGAATGTCGTCCAACTGAATCCATCAGTGAAAGTGACGTTTTCAGATTGGCATTAGTTTGACTGGAAAAGATAGGGGTTGACACAGAATGGACCACTGAACAGCTAGAGCCCACTGAAGGACATGCATAAAGAAATGTGCCAAGGAAAGTAGTACAATGGCTTTTGCCACAGATCCTAATGCTTGAAGAACTGATCTTGTTGGAGGAGCTGGATGGGAAATAAGTAGATGAACCTGATTTCTGATGGCGGATATGCGATGAAGTGGTAGGTGAAGCTACCAGTGTTGTTGTATCCAGAAGCATAGCAATGAACTCCAGGCCCGGACAGGTGTCAGGTTTGATTTGACATAATTTACTGTTATCCCCTGTAACTGGCAAATCTGGAGCAAATAGTCCCTGAAATGTAGGAGAAGATGCTTGGAGGGAGCAGTGAGGAGCCAATCATCCAGATATGGAAATTCTTGAATCCTTTGAGTTTCAGATGAGCAACCACCACTGCCATACCTTTGGTAAACACCCTGGGGCCTGTGGTGAGTCCAAAGGGCAGGGCTCTGAATCGGTACTGTCCGTCTCCCAGCCAAAAGTGTAAATGCCTTTAAGAGCACCTATTTTTACATGATAGTATGCATCCTGAAGATCTACTGAGCACATCCAATCATCCTTGAGAAGAAAAGGTAGGATGGAATGCACTGTGACCATTTGGAAGTTAGACTTCTTCACATACCGATTCAAATTGCTTAGATTCAAAACCGGTCTGTGGTCTCCTGTTTTGTGGGGACTAAAAAGAAATGTAAGTTTCAAATCCTATTTGATCTGGTGGGACCTCTTGGATTATTCTTTTTCTAGTAGCTTTTGAATTTCTTGTGCTGCGCCATTCCTCTGACTAGAGGGAACGTCAGGGAGTTTTATTCTTTTTGTGAAGAGGGGTTTGGAAAAATGAAATAACCTCTGGATATGATTGTTGGCACACAGGTATCTTTTGTTATATTTGTTCAGGTTTCTGGCTGCAGGGATAATCATCCCCTGATTGCCTCCAGAGTTTGACAGCCAGGCAGCACTTCAGGATGACTGGAAAGGTCTGTCCAGATAAGAATACTGAAGCCCCTGGTCCTGTGGGCCTACTCTGCCTCTAGGGCAATGTCTCCCATTAGAATTTCATCCTCTGTCTGTGGAGGAATTGTTCCCGTGCAGATGTTGGAAAGGTCCCTGAGATTTTTGGAACCATATTTTCTTATCACCTCTCTGACTCCTGGAAAAGGTCTGTTGAGGGGTAGAGAATTTGATTCCCATGGCAGACAAGGTCTTTCCATCTTGTTCGCTGCAGGTAAGCGTCTCTTTTACTGATGACCCAACTAAGGATGCGCCATTAAACAGGGCATTGATAAAAGGCTCAGGAAAGTTGCATAGACACATCCAGGCATGTCTCTTAAGGGCAATGCCTGAACCAGCCGCTAGTGAGGTGCCTTCAGCTGTGTGAGAAATCAACTTCATTGAAGCACTTGAGATAGACAAAGTGGCCAGTTGTGAGGATGTTCTTTTGAAATCTTCTGTGGACATGGACTCAGAGAGAATTTGAAAGCTCCTTGGTCAAAATCTCTCTGAAGCCTTGTGAAGTGTCCCACGTAGTTAAGAGACCTCAGTGCAAAGGTTGCCAATGCAAAGACTCACTTTCTGAATCTGTCCAAAGCCCTAGACTCCCTGTTTGCTAGGTGAACAGAAGAGCATTGGTGTTCAAGCTCTTACCTGGTGGCTGCAGCCCACCACCACAGCATAAACTGGGACTGCTTTGTTCCAGTGGGGTCTGTCTTTGTTGGAGTTAAGAACTTGTCATGTTTCCTTGGGATAGATTTGACAGTATCCAGGTCCTTCCAAGCCCAACAGGAGACCAAATCAATAAGTTCATCTGCCAAGGGGTTAACCCAAGATGTAGACAGGCCAGAACCAAAAGCTTCCAAAAATATGGATTCTTCTGGAGAGGCATTTTTGGAAGAGCAGCCACCTTTTTGTTTGAGGATCTCGAAAACGTCTCTGAAGGAGATGTCATCTGATGGTGATCTGGGGGGACCCTTCTACTTCATCAAAACTGGTATCCTCCATGAGGGACTCCACTGGAGAGGTCAATATGTCTCCTTTTGCACATTATCTTCTGGTACACCTCCTCTGTGGGTTGTTCAGGGGAGGTGTCAGAAGAGACAGAAAGTTCCACTACCAGAATCGATTGGACACTTACTAGAACTGGCTGTCCCTGTGGAGTAGGTCTATGACTCACAGCTTGCAGTGAATGAGGGGAAGGGGGTTGAACAGTTCTCTTGGGAGAGAAGAAGCCCTTTCCACAATCTCAAAGGCTGACTGACCCAGACAGGCTTCGACCAGTCCTGCAGGAGCCAAAGCTCCTAGCGAAGGTAGGTCTCTACCAATCTCAGATCCATGCTTTGAGGGTGGAACCAGACCCAAACTATGCAGGGCCAAGGTTCCAAGGAGAGGGATGGCTCTCACAACATCAAAGTTGATCCTGGCTCCATGGACCTAATGCCAACACTTCATTCCAATCCAATCCAAGGGTATGGGAGTGGAACTTGTTAGGGATATAGTCAGAGTCTATGAAGACATTTTCTTTGGATCCAATGCTGGAGCTCTCAGAGACTGCAGATCCTGGGAGTCTGAAACAACTGGACGGACCATAGAAGGAGCTAAAATAGGTTTGGATGTCGTAGGAAGACTCATAGATCCGATAGGGGATAGAGTTGGTAAGACCCCATCTGGATCTGAGCTCTGAGAAATGTTCACATCATCCTATCCACATCTGCTTCAGATAAGCTTCTGGAGAAAGTAGTGGATGGTGGTCTAGAATGTTTCTTATGTGTCTGAAGCAATGGAGGAAGCAGGGCAGGTGATGTGGTCTTAATTACATATTCAGGAGTAAGACTTCTGTGAGAAGTAACGGGCTTTGGATCAGAGGACCAAGGATGGTGCTGAAGGGCTTACTGAAATGATGAAAGGATCTGAAACCTTTGGATCAGAGGATCAGGTCTTTGGATTTGACAGTGTCGGATCTGAAGTTCTTCTGCTTTTAGACTTCTGATGAAGAACAGGGGAACTTCAGTGGGGAAACTTTTCTAGGTTCCAACAAAGCATATTTGATACTTTTGGAGGGGGGCTGAGCCTAAGTAGTAGATGTAGCATGGAGAAGACCCTTCAAAATCAACTTTTGTCTATCAGCCAAGGTTCTTGGAATGAAATTGAAACACATGGTACATGCAGTATCCAAATGACCAGTTCCAACACAATACTTGCACTCGTTGTGGGCATCTGAATTAGGAATTTTATGCCCATAAGAACTGCATTTCTTAAATTTTTCAGTTTATCCCACATAGTAGGTAACCAAACAAAGGAAACAAAAATAAGCTATAAGAAGTTTTTTTTTTTTTTTTTTGGATAGAAAAAGAAGGAAATGGAGAAAAAACTGTTTTAATTACCAACAATGGTAATTTAAAGAAATACTCTATAACAGAAAAGGGTAAGTAAAAATGTCAGCAATGGTAATAAAGATTTAATATCTGCCAGGAATAGTAAAAAGAAGAGTAAAAGGTCCTAACGTCCTGTGTGAAAACTAAGAGGGGGGATAGGTAAATTAAACTAAAGATAAAGACAGGATTTTTAAATTTTAACAATAGAAAGAGTGGAATTAACTCACAAAATTACCACTGATAATGCTTGATAGAGGACCTTACATCTGTTTGCGATGGTGGCAAATGAGATATGGTATTATGGGTAGAGGGAAGAGCTTGAGAGTTGGATGCAAAGTCTGGAGTATGTGGCCAAGTCGGATTCAAGGATCAGATCCGAATCCATGGATTGAGGAAGAATGAAAAAGACAACATCAGATCAATTTATTCATTATGAAAATAGTTTCAGAAAAATAGAAGCTGTCCAAAGCTACATTTTCTCAGAATCAGAAACCTACGCAGAGAAAACAGAAGTTGTCCCCCTTCACAGTCATTTTTTTGGTTCAAACTCTTGAATCTCCTCAGATAATGAAGAATCTCCTGCTTTTACCAGCAGCAGCAGCAGAACAGGAAGGGTCAAGAGCCTGAGCTAAGCCCAACAAATCACTCCTGTTATTAAGAAAGGAGGAGACACGTGACTATTTTTTTTTCTTTTGCTTCTTTTTGACTGGAAATTCTGAACAAGCAGACATACTTCTGACAGGCAAAACCTCCCTAGGGACAAGCGTCTCAGTCTGGCTAGGCACACAGGTATGCCCTGCTTCTTCTTCCAAGACTGTCCAGAGGGGTGGTTTTTTGCCATCATGGGCACTCCCAATAGCCGCAGAGGCCTTGTTACCCCCTAGTCCGTGGTGGCTGAATGGACTACCCTGAAGGGAACCATTTAAAATGGTGAAAGGTCTTAGGAATTAGAAATAGCCATAGCAGAACCACCCATCTATGGCTGAGGCAATTTAGTAGCCTGCTGTCTTGGCAAAAACTTATTGTTCTTTTTGTGGTCAGAAAAAGGAACAACCAAGGAATTGGTAGGCTTTTCCATAGTGAAGCTGAAAAAGATGCATTTTACCAGAAGAATCCTGGCAGCAGTAGTCAGTAAAACAGGCAAGTCTTAAAAATGTATCCTTCTTCACCAAATATCACAGTGAAAATCACTTTAAATGCTTACCCCAGCCCACAAAAGTAAAATAATACAACTTTAACCAAGGAATTTTCATAACTTTTTTCTACAATAGCAAAAAGTAGCACTCCCATTTAAAAGTTACTAAAAGTCATGTTACAGTCTATCAAAACACTTTTCCCAGTTTAAAATAATTTCACAGATAAAAATTACTTTGTCATAAAATTAAAATGGAAAGTTTTTTCTTCCACTGAAGGGAAATTATCAGCCCAGCAATGGAAAATGCTAGCTGACCGTTAATCCTTGAAAGCCAGCAAAAAGAGCACTCTTTGGTGCACAAGCCACTCTTTCTTCACCTCAGCTTGAGATTAGTAGCAATTTGGGCATGTGGAAAGAGCCCCTGAAGGTTTGGAAGCTGTTCAACTGTAATATCCTTAGCAGGATATAACCTATATACTGTAGCAGTGATCAAATGATGAATATCCACAATTGCCATGGCCAATACGGGAATACAAGGATGATCTTGGACTTCAACAGACTTGCCCTGTAAATGAACTTTGTTATAAGAAGAAAACGGGGAAGTGGTGAGTGTAAAACTGAGCTGAAGGTAATTTCTCTGCATCTAGTTAAACCACAACACATTGTTTTTGCCTGGAAGAACCTGACAAATTTTCATTTATGTATTTATTTATTTCAGTTTATTAACCAAGTGGGTAAGCTTGTCAAGCACCCTTTACACTCATGACCCACAACAAACTGCATGCTTTTTATAAGGACTAGCGGGGTCTCAGCTGCTTAACACTTCCATGCTATTAGAATGCAGCAGGCATTTTAGCACAAGTTATCACTGTGAAAGTCCCGAAACTATACCTTGTTACTGCCAATTTGATTGCTATTCCCCAAAAAGAAAAAAAACAGAAAGAGATGACGTCATGTGGGATGGTATGATTTTTTTTTTAGTGCACCTGTGTGTGGAACCATGTACCAAGATGCCCGTGGTATAGGAGTTACTACCGCCCATAACGATTACAAGTGAAGGGATAATCATAATAGCTGTTGATTGCTACACCACTGAAACAACTTATCCTAGAGGAGGACCTTGTGGCATATCAACCACTTTCAAGCACTATGCCCATCAGGAGGGATGGTACCAAGCTGAATAGACTAGGATCTTAAAAGCACAATTAAATGGAAATCACTGACAGCCTTCACGGAAATAGAGAGTAATTACCAGGACTATGATGAAGTCAAAAAGGTTTTACTTTTCACAGCAGATGTATCCTCAGACAGACAGGCACAAAAAGTTTCATAGCTGGACATTTTTACATTAAAAAAATGGTAACATCACATTTATGCAACTTAAGTCATATTATTAACTTATGGTTAGATTTAGGGGTACAACATAATAGAAAGGACAGCAACAGACACATTTAAAAGAGCTTGCACCTAATGTTTTAAGAGCATAGATGTGTTAAAATGACCCTAAAAACTCTGAAAGTTTTGTTTGTGCCAATAGAAAGACCGTTATGCCAGGAAACCATGTATACTTCTGACTAGTCTAGACCTGGTGCCAAACAAAATACAACAAATGTCCAGCTACTCAATGCCAGGAGTTTAAATCTCAAAATGCATGTGCTCGAAGCACTCCTCATTATGGAGAACGTCGACATCTCTGCAGTAACAGAAACCTGGTTCAAGGCTCCAGAGAGCACCCCAGCACTGCCGGGCTACAACTCATACCACACATTTCAGCCACAGAACATGGACTGAAACACAAAAGGAGGGGGTGTACCAATATTCATCAAGGATACCTACACCTCCAGGTTAGTGGCGCAGCATGATACCTCTGAGATCATCCATGTGCAACTAACATCGGGCAAATCCGCAATGCAAATTGTGGCTTGCTACAGATCACCCTCCATGACCCAGGACCACCACTCTGCCTTTCTGGAGACACTGGAAAACATGAAGGTCCTACCGAACACCCTGATACTGGGCGATTTCAATTACCCTACCGTTAACTTTGAAAACTATTCAAGTACAAACTCCCAGGTCCAGCGCTTCCTGGAATTTATCAACTCAAATGCCCTGGATCAGCTGGTAAACTCCCCTACCAGAGGTGAAAACATATTGGACCTGGTCATCATCAACATGGGTGACAAGAGTTCCGCACCAGAGGTCAACCCATCACTGGTTAGATCAGACCATAAACTAATCATTCTGGATGTCCACATCACACCACCACCCCCAACCAAGGAAACCACAGTGAAAAACTTTTCTATATCAAACTTCACCTTACTTAAGACAGAGGTGGTAAGTTTCACAGCCCCCACGCTAAAGGATAAGTGTCCAAGATGCAGGAACCTTTACAAATGCACTCTATGAGCACCTACAAGGAAGCATGGATCACACCATCCCTAACAAAACCAAGACTCCCCTAAGAGAAGGAAACCAGTCTGGTGGACCCCTGCCATAAACAGGCTATACAATAGGAGGAGGAAACTAGTTCAGAAAAAAAGCAAATCCCAAGAAGGAAAGACAGCCCTGATCAGTATCAGTAAGAAACTAAGGTCCCTCATAAAATCATCCAAGGCTAACTTTGAAAGAAAAATAGCCAAGGATTCAAAAGTTAATCACAAAGCCTTCTTTAGCTATGTCAAGAATCTAAGTGGCAACTCGCAGATATGCTCTGAGCTGGTGCAAAATAGCACAAAATATACTGAACCTACTGATACTGCCAACATCCTGGCAGATAGATTCAGTGCAAATTTCACCCCCCTCTCACCCCCAAAAGGGCCCACAACAATACTGGAAAAGTGTAGTGTCCCAGGAATCACAGATGCACAGGTGAAAACAGCCCTTTCAAAAGCCAAAAGCACAGCATCAGTGGGGCCAGATGGTGTCCCAGGCTGCGAGTTGCACGAACTACAGAACAAACTAACCCCCCCACCTAAACACACTGCTCAACCTCAGCCTCTCCAGAGGTTACATGCCCAGAGAATGGCGCACAGCAACAGTTATTCCGCTCCACAATGGAGGGACCACAACTGACCCTTGTAACTATCGCCCCATAAGCCTGACTAGCCTGGTCTGCAAGGCTATGGAGCGCATCATCATGGAACCCATTAACAAAGACACTGGGAACCTCCAAACACTTGACATGACCCAGTTCGGCTTTGTTAAGGGCAGATCATGCCTACTAAACCTGGATGACTTCTTTGAGACAGTCACCAAGGCCACAGATGAGGGGAAGGTGGTTCATACAAGCCTACCTTGATCTCGCCAAGGCTTTTGACACCATTCCCCACTTGGGAATTATAGAAAAACTCACCAGCCTGAACATAAACCCCTGCGTCACGAGATGGGTTGACAACTGGCTTACAGACAGAACTCACACGGTAAGAATAGCGGGCTCCAAGTCCGACTCTAAACCAGTCATAAGTGGTGTCCCACAAGGCTCGTCCCTGGGACCCCTACTGTTCGGCATATATTTCTTAGAAGTACAGGCAAACACAGGAGGACTATGGCTAACCAAGTTCGCCGATGACTGCAAACTGGGAGCCATAATTGATTCTTCGGCTAACACGGACATTCTCCAAAAGGGCCTTACTAAGATGGACACCTGGTGTCAAAGTCATGGTCTCAAGCTAAATGCCAAAAAATGCATAGTCATCCCATTTGGGAAAAACAAAACACCCATGGAATTACCACATAGGTGGCAGCCCCCTTAATACAGAAGAGGTAATAAGAGATCTGGGGACCCAGGTAGATAGTAATCTCTCCTTTGACAATCATATTGCCAAAGTAGTTAGGAAATCCTTCTATGTAGCCCATCTAATTACTAAAGGGTTCGCATCTAGAAATAAAGAGGTTATAGTGCCCCTCTACTCGTCACTCATCAGACCCATCATAGAGTACAATGCCCCATTTGGGATGTACCTCACAAGACACTTCCAACAGCTGGAAAGACCACAAAAGTACCTCACCAAGAGGATTACTGGCCTCAAACATATGTCCTATGCAGCCCGACTGGAAAAACTCCAGCTGTACTCAGTGGCATATCGCTTACTCAGAGATGATCTCTGCCTGACTTACAAAGCCATGTCCAACTCAGAACTGATGGACATGCTCCACCTAAAGAAATACAAGTCACTGGGAGCCACTCGCTCTAGTGAGCTAAACCTCACCACAACAATAAATAGAACATGCTGGAGGGATAGATTCCTATCACAGAGACTCCCCATGCTTTGGAACAAAATTCCTAACTACATTACGCAGAGCCCCTCACTAACACTCTTCAAGAGAAACCTTGACGTCTGGATGGGTAACAAAAAATACACCCCTGGGATCACTTCACTGGCTCTTCTTAACAAAGGCTCAGTCAATTAATCAACGGGGCGGCGAAAGCTGACACTCTGGCTAGGCTTATAAATGCCCTTGGGCAGATAACCTAGTACCTACTTATGAACCTATGAACAGCTGCAGACATGTTCTGTTTCAAATGTGAAAAAGGATCTCACAAATTTTGCACGAATAATAGTAACACTCTTAATCCTTTGAGAACCATAACCTTTGAAAAGGCATGCTGCTAAAAAAATCATGCATCTAGAGTGGGATAAATTATCCTCTACAAAGTCTCAGACTGCATTCTGCTACTAGGAAATTGCCAAGTTAACTAAGTGCACTATCTCTACTGATGGCAAAGTACAGTTGTGTACCTACCATAAATGTAATTGTTATAGTGTATTCACTGTTGCAGTCATTACTCTTGGGTTATCCTGCTAGCAGGCTACCCGCAGTCGGCCAGAATTCCAAAGTCTAGGTCCGGCGTTGGTTGCTGTCGCCTCTTCCCTGACGTCAGTGCGCCAGGGGTACAAAAGATGCAGCCGATGCCATTTTCTTCAATTTTTCTTGCCCCAGATGTCAGGTGCCCCCAAATTGGAAGGCTGAAAAATATGCCAATAAAAATGCATGCATAAAAATAACATGTCCTTCATCTACAAGCAAATGCACCAAATAGGTTGTATAGGATAGAGAAGTGCAGATAAGCCCCAGCAAAGATTAGGGGGTTGGTGGGTGGGTAACCTGGACTGCAACAGTGAATACACTCGAACATCTACATTTATGGTAGGTACACAACTGTACTATGTTCGTGTTTCACTGTTGCAGTCATTACTCTTGGGTAGAATCCCAAAGCTGAGGAAGGGTGGCTGGGCTAAATAGGATTAGGAGAGGCTATGAGACCCTGCAGAACTGCAGTGGCAAAGCCTGCTCTGGACTTAGAGTAAAGAGGTAAGTGGTAGTGCTTTGTGAAGGTGTGCACTGCACTCCAAGTTGCAGCCTCTAAGATATCTTTGGTTGGTACTCCTCTGAGGAAGGCTGCTGCTCTGGTGGAATGAGGCCTAATGCCCTTAGGCACTGATTTGCCATGCTGAAAATAGAAATGGATGCAATGGCCTATCCATTTTGAAATAGTCTGTTTTGATATAGCCTTTCCTTGTGATCCTGCAGCATATGACACTAAAAGTTGCTCAGTCTTTCTGAAAGCTTTAGTTCTGTCCAAGTAGAATCGTAACTGCCTGTGTATGTCCAAATAATGCAGAATTTTCTCACCCTTGTTCTGTGGATTAGGATAAAAGGTTGGCAAGTGAATGGCTTGGTTAAGGGCCACACTAGACACCACCTTAGGCATAAATGTAGGGTTTGTCCTCAGAGAAACCCTGACTGGATGAAAAATGATGAAAGGTTCCACAGCCATGAGTGCTTGTAACTCTGAGATTCGCCTTGCAGAGGTTATTGCTAGGAGCACAGCTGTTTTCCAGGATAAGTATTTTATATCTGCTGTTGATGCTGGCTCGAAAGGAGGCAGTGAGAGTTTTTCCAAAACATAACTGAGGTCCTAGGCCGGAATTGGTTCTTTCCTTGGAGGCCTAATGTTTTTGGCCCCTCTGAGGTACTGCCTTATTAATGGATGAGAAAAGATAGGTGGTTCCATATTGTAATGGGCTGAAATGGCAGAGGCATGAATCTTAATAGATGAGAAAGAAAGGCCTTTGTTTAGCATCTCAGTTAGATATTGTACAATCTGAGGGATATTTGGTACACATGTGTCAATGCCTTGTTCCTGGTTCCAAGCACAGAATCTCTTCCATTTTTTCTGCATAAGATTTTCTGGTACTGGGCCTCCTGGCCTCCAAGATAACATCCATAACAACTTTTGAAAGAGGAGTGTTCTGAATGGCTACATTATCCGCCATGCTGCCAGATTTAAGGTCCTGAGTTGGCTGTGCAGGACCTGATTGTTTTGTTGGGTCAGCAAGTGAAAAGTTTGAGGCATTATCCATGCTGGACCTTGAGACAAGCTCTTTAGGATTGGGTACCAGTGCTGGCGCGGCCAGTCTGGTGCAATCAGTATAATTTTTGTCTTCTCTTGTCTGACCTTTAGGAGTACCCTGGGAAGGAGAGGCAGTGGGGGAAAGGCATATACTGTTAGATTTTTCCAGCTGAAGGATAGGGCGTCCACATTCCATGCTTGCTTGTGATAAATCCTTGTGCAAAATCTCTGCAATTGGCAGTTGTGAGGGGAGGCAAATAGATCTATGTCTGGGCATCCCTATTTCCTTATCATGCTGAAGACTTGTGGATCCAGTTTCCATTTGTGGGGATCCATGAGGTTTCTGCTTGGTTCGTCTGCCAGAGTATTTGTTTTTCCTGGCAGGAATTCTGCTTGCAAGTGAACTTGAAAAGCCAATGCTGTGTCCCATAAGGTCATTGCTTGTCTGCAGAGGGGGTAGGAATGTGTACCTCCCTGCTTGTTTATGTACCACATAACCATAGTGTTGTCTGTCTTTATCAGTAACTGTCCTGGATGAAGCAGGTCCTTGAAAGCTGTCAGGGCATTTTGAACAGCTAGCATCTCTTTTTGGTTGATGTGAAGATGCATCTGGTTTGCAGGCCATGTGCCCTGAATACATTTTCTGCCATATGGGCTCCCCAGGCATAATCTGATGCATCCGTTGTCAAGCGTCTGTCTGGCTGTGGGTAAACTGAATGGCAGACCCGTGTTGTGGTGACAGGCTTCTGCCCACCATCGAAACTCCTGTTGCAGGCAGGGAATGAGTGCAATTACTGTCTCCAGGCTGTGCTGAGTCCAAACACTTTTTAGATACCATTGTAGTTTCCTCATATGCAGTCTGGCATATGGAATTAGTAGAATGCAGGATGCCATGAAACCGAAGGCCTGCAGGATTTTCCTTGCAAATATGTGGGTTTTTGTTGCCAAATTCTTCAAGTAAGTAGTCAGTTGCCTTTGTTTGTCTGGCATGAGATAAGCCATCTGGGCAGTTGTATTTAGGCTTGCACCCAGGAATATCATCTCTTGAGAGGGCACTAGCTTTGATTTATTTTCGTTTACTGTGTACCCTAGGCCAATTAGTAATCTTTTTACAAACGCCAGATGCTTTGGAAGAATGTCTTTGTTCTCTGCTTGAATTAGGCAGTCGTCCAAGTAGGGATATATTTGAATTCCTTTTTGTCTGCAAAACGCAATTACCGGTGCTAGGCACTTTGTGAAGACCCTGGGCACAGTAGATAAGCCAAAGGGCAGTGCAGAGAATTGGTAATGCATTGAGCCAGCTATGAATCTGAGGTATCTTCTGCAAGATTGCCTGATTGGGACATGCAGGTATGCCTCTTTTAGGTCCAAAGTTACGAGCCAAGCTTTTGTGCCCAGCATGGGCAGTAGCTGCTGTAGAGTCAACATCTTGAATTCTGGAACTTCCAGAAACGTGTTTAGTATAGACAGGTCCAGTATTGGTCTCCAGGTTTTGTCCGTTCTGGGTACTAGGAAAAGTCAAGTAAAATCCTTGTCCCTGCTCTTGTTGTGGTACTTGCTGAATGGCCCTCATGTCCATGAGGGCTGTAATTTGTTTTTGTGCCTCTGCCCATTGATTGTGTGGCAAGTCTGGCATACCTTTTGACCTTGGTAGAGTGTGGAAATGGAACCTGTAGCCTTGGGACACTATGTTCAGGACCCATTTGTCTTGGGTAATCCTTTGCCAATTTGTTGAAAAAAGTGCTAGTTTTCCCCCTAAGGGGGCTGCCAAAAGAAAAGTGCTTGGATCTGGTACAGGAAAGTCATTGGGACTGTTTCCTGTAAGATTGTGATTTGTCTTCTTCGCTTTTGGAGGTAGGCGCACCCCATTGTTTAGGCCTGTATGAGCCTGGGGCTGAGCTCTGCCTCTGGGACGCCTGTATCTGCCTCTTTGTGGTCTGTCCGACACTGGAAAGGATCAATTTTTAGAAAGCCAGTTTCTGCTAAATCTGGGTGGCTGTACCTGTAATAAATCCTTGACTGTCTGCATGGATTTTGCTTTATCCTCCATTTTTTGCAACACCTTTTCTGCTTTAGTACCAAACAAAGTATCATGCTGTAATGGTGCATCTAATAATTTTGCTTTAACATGATCAGGCAGATTTTGTTCCTTTAACCAAGCATGCCTTCTAATAACAGAACCTGTAACAGCGGCCCTGCAAGAGGCCTCCAGTGAATCATAACCACATTGCAAAGTAGGCTTTCCCACTTGTTCAACTGCATGCAATAAATCCTGCAATTCCTTGTTCTCTGAACATTCAGTATTTGTCAAGATTTTCTGTTTAAGCAGTGACATTAAATACTGCTGATATTTAAGCATATGAAACTGACAATTTAAGGCCCTTACAGCCAGGGTAGCAGAAGTGTAGACTTTTTTCCCCCATCTGTCTAGAGCCCTGGAATCCCTATCAGAGGGGACAGGGTTTTTTGCAGTGGAAGCTTTAACCCACTTGGGACCCTGAAATATAGTTTCTGGGTCAGCAGAAGGGTTTTTATACAGGAATTTATGAGAATCCAGGACCCTGTAGTAGTTTCTGTCTGGCTTAGCAGGTGCAGGGGGTAGAGAAGTCCGGGGACAGGCCGGACTCTGAAAAAACATCATCTACAATGTCTAGAACAGGTGGAATAGCAAGGGGTCTGTGCTGAGGAAGTAGCAGAAAGTCTCTGAGCCTTTTCTTAGATTCAGAATAATCTTGGCTCTCCCAGTGGAAATGTTCCCTCATGGTATGCAGGGTTTCCCCAAAAGAATAATCCTCAAGAGGAGAGGCTGAAGGAATGGATTCTTCAGCATCAGAATCCTCATAGGGAAGCATGGAGTAATCCTGTTCAGAAGAGGAATCAGAGGACATAGAAATCTGATCAGAAGAATCATACTCTGTCTCTTGCCTAGGCCTCTTATCAGGAGGGGGATGGGAACCCCTGATCAAGGTAATTAGGTCTTCGGCCATTTTGAGCATCTGTTTTTTAGGCATGTAAGTCTGAGTAGGAGAATGCTGTACTTGTTTCTTTTTCTTTAATGCTGCTTTAGTCTTTGAAGCTGAAGATGGCTTGATATATAGTTGTGTAGTTTTGAAGCGCTTTTCGTTTGCAGCAGTATGCAAACTTCCTCAGAATAAATGTGTAATGACAAGGATACAGGTTTTATACAAAAAGCTTAATTGTTCAATTCAAGATAATTAACCTCAAATACAAACGAAAAGCGCTTCAAAATTAAACGTAACTTGGATTATTTGTGTTTCACTCTTTTGCTGCTGCTGGTATATTTTATTTGAACACTTTTGTGTTTGGACAGCACGTTGGGCATTCAACAGTTCGGCTCTCCTTTTGTATTTTTCAGTGGTTTTTGTTTAATTTTCCTGGTATATAGTTGTGTAGGTCTGAAGACACCCTCAGAAGCCGATGCCTGCTCAGCGGGCCGGACCCATCTGAGGGAATGATTTCTGAGTGTCCAATACCTTGAATATAATATCCAGAGGCCCAGTCGGCTCCACGTGGGAGTTGGAAGCGGCTTGTGGTTCTGAGGTAGCAGTCGCCAGGGGCTGTGAAAGTGCCTCACTGAGAATCGGCGAACCGGCGACTGGCCTAGAACAGGCTTAGTCATCGGTTTTGGACCTCAGAAGCCTATCCTTTTCCTTGTCCTTGTGTTTTCTGTAAACTCCAGTTGTCGGCTGATCCGACGGCATTATATAATTAAATCTTCAGCCAAAGTAATGAAATGCAAAATCAAACCGATGCTTGATAGTGCATTGGTTAAATCTAGCACAAAACTGACAACTAGCAACGTTGTGATCAGGGCCTAGGCAAGGAAGACAGTAAGAATGAAAATCCTTATGAGGTATTTGCTTCCCACAAGAAATACAACTGTTAACTTTTTCTGACATTGGTCTGGAACAAGAAAAAAGTTTCCCCAACGGGGTACTTAGCTTTAATGAAGACTTCGGATCTGAAATTCGGATTTTAAAATCTCAGGAGTCGGCCGACCGGCACTTGCGAACTGCTTTTGCTTCGGGCACCGCGCGGCAAGAAAGACTGAGAAAATGGCGTCGGCTGCATCTTTTATACCCCTGGCGCACTGACATCAGGGAAGAGGCGACAGCAACTGACGCCGGACCTAGACTTTGGAATACTGGCCGACTGCGGGTAGCCTGCCAGCAGGATAACCCAAGAGTAATGACTGCAACAGTGAAACATGATTAACATCTGCAAGGATTGTTAGAACGTAAGATTCAGACACTATGGTTACCACAAAGTGCGGTATATATGCAAGGAAACTATGACTACCAAAGCAGCAGATATGGTACACAGCAGTCATGGTGATTAGAAGCAGCGTCTTACTACACACATGGAAATATAAACTGGGATTGGAAAGGTAGTTCACCCAGATGCCATCACTCTCCAACTGAAAACATAAAAAAGAAAAAGATCTTTCCCACTGTGGAGGCGATTGGAAGAATATAATTCTTTTGATAGACCACCTATCAGTGTGCAGATGGAAACCAGTAAGTTAGTAAGCCTGAACAAGTTCTTCTGCCAACTAAGAAAAGGGGGAGGGGAGCAATTACCAGACATTCTAGTGTGTGACTCAAACAAAGAACATAACATACAGAAATCCCTAGATACACGAAAAATAGTGAAGGCTAAAAGAGAGAGGAAGACTTTAACAACAATTAAAGAGGGATGCCAGAACACACCTCTAAAAGAGCAGCCTGGAACAAAAGAACCAGAAGGGACTTAAAACACTAGCTGCAGCCTGGAAGCACTACAAAGTGGGAACAAGACAACAATGGCGGCTGGTGACTTCAAATTAAAGGGGGGCTGCAGGAGACAGCTGAATGGGTGGAGCCAATGGGAAGGGGTGTGACCAACTAGAAAGGGGTGGGGCTATGCTCAAAACCACAACAAGTGGAACTTTAAATACGCTGCCCTAGGTGCCAAACCATCATTACGAGAGTCCAATCAAGACAAAATAAAGTGTAGAAGAAAAAAATATTTCAATGCATTGTCTACATGACAACTTACTTAATATCTAGATGGAAACAGGGCATGAAAAAATAAATTGCTTTTTAAATACATTACTGGAATGCCAGTCAAAATCAAGTATAAAAAAAACAAGCAGCACTCAGCTCAAACCACTTCTCCTTGCACTGCAGTTCTAATTATAATTTATATTCATATTTATTTTTCATTTATATTTATATAATTTATATTTATATATTATAAAATTACCAAGTAACATGCTGAAAGTAGCAGTCTCTGTGATACCCCCACTTGTAAAAATGTTTATTATTCAAAAAAGACCTGCTGCCTGACAGCAACTATCTACTTGTTTCATGGGGAACACATGATTAATGTAAAAAATGAACAGCAAACAAGAAACAAGCTCAAGATAAACTGCTTAATGGATTACTGCACAAGTTATGGACCACACATGATAGATTGGCATTCTGTTTAGTTTACGGGTAAAGCCTGCAAAGATAACTGCAAGTCTCCAACAAATGTAATGAGCTTCTGAAAATATTGTAATCCTGTCCTTTATTACAAATACTGTCATATGCTTTTCAATACCTAGGGCTTATACGTTATCAAGTTATGTAAATATTCTCTGCATGACAACAATGAAAATGCTTTCAATGTTGGTAATTCTTTAACAGTATGCTTATTAAAGCTTACTTGCATCTTACAATCTCAGACAAGCTTACCTGATGGTCATTAAAGCATTGCTACTTTAATACAGAGCAACTGGGCACTGCAACAGCATGTATTTTCTGAATAAGAAGCATCATAAATCAACAGTATAAAAATATGACAGAAAGCCAGAACATTCTACAAAATCAAGGACAGATGAAAAGCCATGGTCGTACTTGTGGTCTATCTTGGATGGGGGAATACTCTGCACACTTACACTGCATAACTGCTCCTTGCCTTGCTTGGACACATCCAGAGCCAATACAATGGGGAGTGAGGTGCAACAAGTAGGTCACAGTTTGAAATGTCTCTGGCTGACAGTGATGGCTCTGACACTCATACCTCTCAACCTCAGAGCAAGAAATCTGGGCAAAGCTATACATAGAAGTGGGACACAGGCCCAAAAACAAAGACAAATTTTAAATATCGCTCTTATAAACTTAGAAAGATAATAGAATAGCAGTAGGTCTTGCATTAGTATGAATTTTTGAAGGGTATGAAATCTGAAACTCAAATGTCTGCCGTTATTTTCTAACTTCAATCTTTAATGATTTGCTACTAATTTGGCAGAAAACCACAATTTTATAAAAAAACAGACCAAATATGTTATGCAAAAATATAAAATTGCCACACAATACAGCTGGGAACCTGTCAAAGAAGGGACACCTTTTTAAAATCAGTACTGTTAACTTGAGCAGCTAACAAAATAAGAGCATCTACATGCATTTCAAAAATAAAAGTAATCTATAACTCTGATCAATACAGTTATTTATAATTGTAAACCCTCCACGTTTTCTTCCAAAATTGCCATTTTGCAGTGGGAATATTAGGGGGAGAGCAACATTTTGAGCCAAAATTGGGGACAGTTGAGAGGTTTGGATATTCCTAATTCTGTAAAACTATTTATTTGAACGTACCTCTCAACCTCTTAATGCAGGAAATCTGGACAAGGCCAAATATATTGGAGGAGCATACAAACAGTACTAAAAATTGCTCTTGTATAAACTTAAAACAGTTCATAGAATAACAGGTCTTGCTTTAGCATGCATTTTTCTGAAGGTTATGACATCTGAAACTCAATGTCATTATTTAGTGACTTCATTCCTAAATGATTTGGCAGAAAACCGCAAATCTTATGAGGAACAAACCGAAAATAAGAAGCAGAAATCTATTAATTCTGCAAAATTCTGGACAGTTGAGAGGTATAGCTCAGCCGGGGCTGTCTGAGTTTGCTGCCCCCCCCCCACAAAATCATGGTCGAATGGAGCGTCCCCCTGCAGCCATTCCAATGTCCCATTCCTTGGTTATTTTGCCACATTTACCATAAACACTGTAATGTGCAAACTGCTTTACTTCTGCGATGATATGGATTTCATTTGAAAGTTTTATTTTATATTTTACAGCATAAACCCTAATATATATCTGCTACACAAAGCAATGCAGTCTCACAATGAAAATAGACTTAGCATTAAAAGTTCTCTGCCCTTGAAATTCACATTCATTGAAACAGCATTGAAATCCACATTCAAAGAAAATACATTTTGCCAGTGGCAGATAAAGATTAATTTTGGGCTGTTTTCAAATCATAGGCCCCTTGAACATGACACATACACATGCTCTTTGATACACCTTCCTGACTGTATTAAATTATATTCCTTGTACAATAGAGCACAGTTGTTAGAGGGCATTTTAAATTTATTGTTTTGAACATTTTTCCAGTAAACAATGAAACAAAATGCATGCACCAATAATGACAAAACTGCCCAATTCAGAACATTTCCATCATAAAAGTTTACTCAAACTTCTACAGTCCACCAGTATCAGTAAATATGCACGATCTCTGAAGAAGTAAAAGTCATCTAAATAATTCCACATTAAAGAAATCTGTTAACTAATGAAGAGGTTACTGCTACCAAACAACTTTATATGTCATTGTTTCATCTACAAATAAAGTGTCTGTTGCCCTTGAGGAATAAATTGCCTATGTTGCATTAAAAAAATGATAAGCTAGTAATATCGCAATAGGGAATGGATGGCAAACTGATAGGTTCATGGTTACTAGGTATCTTCGCCAAAGAGGCCTACAGCATCCATCCCCTTTACAAGAGAGTACAGTATCAGCAATGCATCTACCTACTGTAGGAGTAGAACCCATAGCCTTCTGCATCAAAAGCAAGTACACTACCTGTTCTGCTACTAGCAATGTAAGCCGACTCAGCATAAGACGCACTAAACTTTTGTTCCCCTGCAACTCTCAGCGTCTTGTAAAATCTACTCGACACTCAGCTGTATCTCTGAATTTTGCAGCACAAGAAATCTGAAAAAAGCCAAAATTAATTTGGGGAGGGGGCAAAAGCCCCAAAACCAGGGACACATTTTAAACATTGCTTGTATAATGTTAGAAAGTTGCTAGAATAAAATGCTGTGTTACCACCATACATTTCACTGCCAAGTATTGAACTCAGGACCCTGTGCAAAACAGTCAGAGCAACATAACATTATACAAAATCATCTATTTTTATGAAAGAAAGGAAGACTGAAACTTAAATGGCTACCATTTAGTGGCTGTCAACATCTTGGCACAAAACACCTGAACAAAGCCAATAATGGGGGAATACAGCCCCCAAACATATTCAGTGAGTTCAGTTATCACCATAGCACTCAACCTTGTCAGAAAAAACAAGGACAAAGCCAATAATGAGGGAATACAGTCCAAAACATAGGGACAAATATCCACTGAGGACACCAGAGCAAACACACACAAACACAGGGAGGACATGCAAACCGCACACAGAAGGCACCCCAGCCAAGAATCAAACCAGACAACCTGTAGCTGTCAGGCAACAATGCTACCACTGCACCACTGGCTGTGTTAAGTAACAAAAATACAGAAACCACAGATTTTATGATGAACAGAACAGAACAAATATGAGGCAAAAATCTGCAAATGTTTTACAAATGGTGGTGGGTAGGGAATTCAGGCTCTTGTCACTTGGGCCCAAGGTACAAGGTTCAAGCCTTATTCTCTATCCACCACCATGTAGCAACTGGACACACACACACACACACACACACACACACACACACACACACACACACACACACACACACACACACACACACACACACACACACACACACCAGATTCTGTCCTCCAAAAACACCCTACCTGTACTCCATAATGGCCCGTACACGATCCTGTCTCTGTACTCTGCAGCAGCCCAGCTAAGTCCTCCGTAGCGATCCTGCAGCCCGATCACCTGTCTCTGTCCTCCATAACGGCCAGTGCATGCTGTTGGGTCTCCCGCGAGACGCGAGGAGGCTGGAGCCTCCTGCTGTTGGGTCCCTGCGAGACGTGAGGAGGCTGGAGCCTCCAGCTTGTGGGCAATGCAGTCCAGTGACCTTCCGGTCTGAGCAGTCGTCACCGCACAGACCTCTGGCCTGGAAGGGCAGACTTTCCAACCCTCCCTATCCGGACTGCCTAACAGAGCAGTTTGGAGCTCAGGAATGAGCACACATGCATGCGTGAAGTTCTGGTCTGCCTAACACAGCAGTCAGGAGCTAAGCACGCATGCGTGGAGTTCAGAAAATGTTTTAATTTTATTTTTTATGTTCTACAATGGGGGGGAATTTATGTTCTACGGTGGGGGGAATTTATTTTATTCATTTTACAGGTGGGGGGATGCAGTCCTGCAGTCTTATAGCATGAGCCGCCTCTGCAAGACAAGTAAGTGCATTCTGAAAATGTTGCAAAATGGGGAGCTGAAGTAACTAGAAGAACTGAACAAAAGAGAACTTTCACTGCTAGGGTATATTATAAAGAAATGAAATACAGAAAACAATAAACTTGAGGCAAATTTTAAACTTTCAGACAATCTAAAACAACAAGCTCCAGCAATAGGAAATTCTAAAACATAGCAGGTGGATGCTGAAAAGGAGAACTGTAATCATAAAGATTTCACCAATGTAGTTACGCAGGGAGAAACAGCACCTTTTCAGAGTTCTAAATACATTTCTGACACTGTAAGACAGAAACTTTGCAAGGAAGACTGTAGACAACAGGTGTCTACTGTAGGACTTCTAGGATGGCTGCACATTGAGTAACAGCTTAATTTCAGATCTCCCAGTGTGAAAACAGAAACGCAGAAAACAGAGCCAGTAAAAAAAGAGTTATGTACTTACCATAACTTGACATCTGTGTTATCCTATGTCTTCATTCATCACCACAGGGTCCTGGATCCGAGCCGGCAACATTCAACAGATGGATCCAAGGCTCTGGCTCCTCCCTCTCCCATAATGCCCTGCTGCTCTATGATCCCCAGATCGAGTTTCCTCACATAATCCTAAAAGCTAATCCTACCAAGGTTGAAGGAAACCACTCCAACTTCCTCCACGATCGATCCAGGTAGGGGGATGGTGGGTAGGAAATGTGATGGATGAAGACATAGGATAACACAAATGCCAAGTTATGGTAAGTGCGTAACTCTTTATCTAATGTTATCCATGTCTTCATTCATCACCATAGGGTCAGAGTCCCAAGCTAACATATATTCTGGGAGGCCTTAAGGAAGGACATGCCAGAGCACTATTGAGTCAAAAGCAGCCCTATTCCTAGAAATCAAATCCAGCTTGTAATGGGATGTAAAGGTGTGAGGATTAGTCTAAGTGGCAGCAGCACAGATGTCATCAATAGAAACCCTTGCTACAAAGGCTGAAGAAGTCACCACTGATCTAGTAGAATGGGCCCTGACATGACCTTGAACCTCCAGGTGGTTAAGATTGTAGAGCACAGAGGTGCAGCTAGACATCCATTTAGAAATAGTGACATTAAAGACTGGAAGGCCATGTCTGTTAGCAGAAAAAGCCACAAAAAGCTGCTCTGATTTATGAAAATCTTTAGTCCTATGCAAGTATTACTGCAGCTGTTGGTGAACATCCAAGGTATGAAGGATATACTTCCCTCTGTTGGAATAGTTAGGGAAGAATACTGGAAGCTGAATACATTGATTTAGGGTCGACTCGGAAGCAACCTTGGGTCAGAAGGAGGGATTCGTTCTCTGAGAGACCCTGTCCTTGTGAAAAATCATGTAAGGAGGAGTAATGGTGAGAGCATGTAGTTCTGAGACCCTCCTAGCTGAAGTGATAGCCGCTATAAGTGCTGTCTTCCAAGACAGAAACTCAAGATCACAGGAACTAGCAGGGTCAAAGAGACTCCTAGTGAAAGACTGCAGAACCAGCATGAGGTCTCAAGGAGACAAAGGGACCTTAATTGGAGGCTGAAGTAAGAAAAAAAAACCTTCATAAAGGCTTTACAAAGCCTAGATGCAAAGGTGGATTCAGAGCTCTCATGAAAATTGGAAATTACTGTCAAGAAGGCCAGAAAGGGGCAATAAGGACACGGGAAGTCCTCAGGCAATGCACTTTCTGCAGAACCTTGAGTATTAAGGGAACAGGAGGATATGCGTAAAGGAGACCAGGAGGCCAATCATGGACTAGAGAGTCCCTTGGCGACTCCCCTTGAGGGGTGATCAGGGCAAAATACCTACTGCATTTGTGGTTGACTGGGGAGGCAAAAAGATCGCAGCACAGCTGATCCCAACGGTCGAAAATCTGATTCACCAGTGAAGGAGTGAGGGACCACTCATGAGGACTCCAGATAGATTTGCTGAGCCTGTTGGCCAACATGTTAGAATCCCCAGGTAAAGTCCATTGTAGCACATGCATTTGATACCTGGGCAGAGGAACAAGAAGAATGGCCAAGGCCATGGATTTGAGAGCCCAAAGGACCAAATGAACCGAGGGGAGCGACAGGTCCAATATCTGTACGACTTGATTCCATATCAACTGAATTCTGCGCAGAGGCAAAGTTGCAATTTCTGAAACGGAGTTCAACTGAACTCCTATGAACTCTAACTGTGGAGTGGGAATTGGATTGGATTTCACAAGGTTGATGGTTAGCCTCAGCTGATGGAAAAGGGGGGAAAACTTACAGAATCGCCTGAACCAGTCAATGCCTCAAAGGTGCTATGAGGGGCCAATCATCGAGGTATGGGAAGACCTGGATCCCCTGCAGCTACAGGTGAGTCCCTACCACTGCCATGCATATGGCGAACACCCAGGGTGGCAGTGGTGAGAACAAAAGGTAGGGCTCTGAACTGGTAATAATTGGGTCCCAGGCAGAAGTGAAGATGTCTCCTGGAATGCCTGTCTATTTTGATGTAATAGTAGACTTTCTGGAGATCCACAGAGCACATCCAATCGTCCCTGCATAAAAGTGGCAACATGGACAGATTAGTGACCATCCAGGACTTAGATTTCTTTACTGAAAGATTGAATTAGCTAAGATCCAGAAAAGGACAAAGGTTTTTCCTCTCTTTTTTGGCACTAAAAAGAAGCAAGAATAAGTGCTGGATCCTCTTTGTCTGCTGGGACCTCTTGGATTGCTCTTTTTAGAAGTTGTTGTTGAATTTCTATGGATGCCAACTCCCTTTGGGTGGAATGTCTGGGAGGTAATGTCTTACTGGAGGGGATTGTGAAAAGACAATGAAATAGCCCCTGGAAATGATATGCAACACTCAGTGATTGGAAGTGATGTTTGCTCCAGGGAAGAGCAGGCGGGCAATGCTTCAGGAGTGCTGATAGTGCTGCTCAGAAAAGGGTTTCCTGAAGCCAGGCATGACACCTCAAGGCAATGCCTGTACCAGCCACACGAGAGGTAGCTTCCACTGCATTGGAAATTAACCTCATCGAGGAATTTGCAAGGGTGGTCAGAGTGGATAGCTTGGGAGACACCTGCTTGAGGTTCTCTGCTGGTAAGAGCTCTGCAAGGGAGGTGGAAAGTTCTTGAACCAAATCCCTTTGGAGGTGGATAAAATGTGCTAAGTAGTTTGTCCTCTCAGTCCAAAGGGTCTATATCATGTTGTCGAACTCTTAAAAGTTCAAACGTCATATGGTTGACACCATATGATCGAACTTTTAAAAGTTCAAACGTTTCAATGGAGATCTCCGTACAGTGCAGGATGGGAAGATTTCCCTTTTCTGCACTGTAGTGCGATCTCGGAGTTGGTATATTTAAAGAGCGGGGGGTGTGGGGGATGCAGGGGTGCTTGCCCCCTTGCTTAAACCGTTCAGGTAGGTTTTTTCTTTGGTTTATTTGTTTTATTACATTTTCAAACTTTTAAAAGTTCGATCATATGGTGTTGACCATATGACGTTAGAACTTTTAAAAGTTTGATTATGTAATATAGACGTCAGTCCAAAGGTAGCGGAGGTGTACACCTGCTTCCCAAAATAGTCCATCACCCAAGACTCCCTGTTTGGGAGATGGACCATGGAACTCTGCTCTGCTAACTCCTCCTTCGTGGTGATGGCAACTCCTTTGCTCCAGAAGAAACAGTTCACAGGGGGACTAAGGAACTTGTCGGCCCTCTTAGGAACAGGCTCCACCATGTCTGGTTCCTTCCAGGAACTGCCGGCAATCAGATCCACTAACTCATCAGTAGGGGGGGGTGAGAGACACCCAGGAGGTAGATAGGCCTGTCCCGAGGGTGGAGGAAGAGTATAAGCCAGGGACCCTGGCAGGGACGAGAAAGGGGGAATATTCAGCCCCACCGGAATCTGGCCGCAGACTTCCTGGTCCCTAGAATCCAAACCCACCAGGGTTGGGTGAGGAGAATGAGAAGCCAATGGGGGAGAGGTTCCCCTGGCTGGATGGGCAGGAGAAGCCAGGAGCCTCAACACTATCTGGACTTTGAGAAAACTCCTCATCATCCTGTCCATGTCTGAGGGCAAAAGACTCCTAAAAGATCTTGAGGAGTGGGTAGACTTGGAGGGAGACCTCCCTGACCTACTGCCAGGCTCCAGGGAATGGATCCTATGTCTCAGAACCGACTGGGACCTCTGTTTTGAGGTGGAAGGGATGGCAGGTTCCTCCAAGATAATAATCAGATCCGAAGGCTTAATGGGCTCAGCGGACGGATCCGACAAACCAGTCGGATCCGAGGCTGGCCCAACCTTGGTCGAATCCGAGGGCCTCTGAGCTGGAGAGGACCTGGATCTGACAGACTGCTCTGCAGCTCTCGGCTCCGAAGACCTCAGATCCCAGGCTGGCCAAGCTGAGATCAGATCTGGGGACTTGGGATCAGACAGCAGCAGGGTAGGCAGTCTGTTTCCAGTCGAAAATCCTTTATTAAGTAGGCAGACAAGTGATCCAAGTAAAAAAATAACAGAATAATAGTTTCCTCACAAGGTTTCTAACTATATATATATACTTTTTATCAGACCTGGAAACAGATTGCCTACCCTGCTTGGATTACTTTTGAATACTTAGTAATTCTGAATAATATTTAGATTATATATTTTTTTATTATTTTTGTGACTTAGGATGAGTTTAAGTTTGCTACTTCTATTACCATTATCTGATTAATATTCAGTGATTAACTAGATATATATGGATTGAAAATCTTCCACACACAAACGTTTCTTACACTGTTTTGTTTCATATTTTTATATCTCAAGCAAACTTCAGATCTTTTTCCCTGAAGTAGATAACAAATGTTGGAGGTGAGAATGGAAAGAGACATGTGATTGAGATCCAGTTTTTTTCTGGACTGTAGCAATTTGGCAGACTAAGAATTCTCAACAGAGTACTTGGGGAAGCAAATGATTGTACCCTAGGAATTTTTTTTCTTTTGAGCTGGGATATAGAATCTGAACTTTCCAGATAAAGCGGAGCCTTGGCAAGTTTAATGCTACTGTCTGCCAAAAAAATTTACTAGAAAATGGAAATCAAAATCTAAACCATCTTCAACTGATGTACTGTATACTGCAAATGAGATAAAACGGAGATGGGCTTTTTAAAAAGGAAATGAGCAAATTACATAGAACTAAATGGAAAATACATGCAGAATAAAGTTTGGGAGGAGGAGAGAGGTTTCAGTAATAGCAAGAGCTGAGCAATTAATATAATGTTGGAGTGAATGGAATGAATGAAAACTGTTAAAAAGAAAACATATATTATAATGGTTGAAAATAATGAAAGATGTTATTATGGTTTATTTTATTTTCTATTAAGTGCACCTATGTCATTTAAAATGTGAAGATTCAAAATAACTGTTTAAAAATGTCATTTGATTTATTTTATTTACCTATTTTACTATAACTGGGTGTGATTAATCTCTGCTTCGTTTTGCAAAACTGGGGCATAACCAACCCCAAGGCCTTTTGAAATAAGAGAGATCTCAATCACTGAGCTACAATGCTTCACAATTTCTGTTCTGGAATTTTTTCAAACAATTATTCTTATTTATCTTGGAGTTTTTCTGCCTCAGTCTCCTTCAAGTAATACAGTTTCACAGTACAATCATTTTGGTATTCTTTCATCAGTTAAATTAACCCCATCAAGTTTTTTGATGAGTTGTGCAACAAGTCTCTCAGGCACTTCAGGTGCTAATGAAATACAAAAAGGAAGTCAGCTTGGATCACTTTTTGAAACACAGTCTCTGAGTCTTCCAGTCTCTGAGTCTTCCACATCATTTCTTGCTTCTACAACAGAGCTAGCGTTCATCACCACTCCAGTTGGCACTGCATCCATCTCATATTCAGTCCTCACAGCTGCCACAGTGCCAGGAATGAAACATGCACACATACTCACAATAGGCTAGTCATGAATAGAAAATGATAAGTAGAGGAAATTCCCCTCTGTTTTGACCAACTATTCCCTATTAGGTCTCTCCTGAAAAGTGGTCACTGGCCTAGTGGGACTTGTACATTTCTCTGTTGTTGATCAGCTAAGTATTTCAATATTCCTATATACATATGTAAGCACATTCTGACCCTTCAGTTGTAAATGATGACCAGAACAAGTAAGCAATTTACAGAACAATTTCAGTCTATTCTCTTTCAAATGCAATACTTTGAATGATTTAACTAGACTTTATAATATATTGTACACTGCTGCCCAGTCTAAACACTACACTTTACTAATTTTAAACAGTTTTTCTTTAATTGTCAACTCATTTTCTAGACACAGCTTTTCTGTAATTTCATCTTGCACACTACCTGTGAATATTCTCACCAAAAGACATTATTGCTCATAAGTCATTTTAAGGAAATGTCAGGTTTTTTTTTTTTTTTTTTTTTTTTAACAAAAAGGGAATATTTCCTTCATTTTACACAAGTCAGTAATGCGGTTTTATTTTCCACAGGTTCTGCATATCTGATAAATTTCATTTTTTTAAACACATTTATTAAATTATCATTTTATACTGCTGTGGTGGTGCTGCGGTAGCGTTGTCGCCTCACAGTAAGACGTCCTATTTGATTCTCAGCTAAAGTGTCTTCTGTGTGGAGACATGCATGCATGGGTGTACCTTCGTTGAAGGTTGTACGTCAGAGGTGGCAACTCGGCAAGTAAAAATCTACTGCCAATCATTAGCGGACTGGAGTTCCGCTGTGGCGACCCCTAATCGGGAAAAGCCGAAATACACAACATTAAATTATCATTTTATGACACAGACACTTGTACATTAACCAAAAACAAATCATATTAACATGTTTTCACTTACATACATTATACATCACATATGTTAACTGCCATTCAGTCCAACATTACAGAAACTGTTCAGGTCCTCCTTTCACTTAAACCCAACTGCTCCTCCTGAACATTATTCTACACATATTGTCCCCACAAATTCCATTTCTGTGTAATCATTCCCTTTTATAAAGATCCCACTTTCAGTTCTTTTATATCTTTTACAATATTTAAAACTTCAAAATTATTCCTACGGCCACACCTTGAACAACACAGAGAACATTTCTACTGCTTCCTGTGCTTTTCAGAGCTTCTCTTATTCATTTGTACTCATTTTACTTCCTTGCACTGTTTTCCCAAACCATTATATATGTCAGTCCTCATGTGATCTATTTTGGCCTGTGACAAAATTTCATATGATCCTCTCAGTAATTTATCAGATGACCATTTCTGAAATGTATTTAACTGACAAAATTTTCAGTGTTACTCTTGCTATTTAAATTTACTAACATAATCACAAGCATTAGCACTGATGCACTCAAGGAAATCTTTTGTATTTCTTCAGAAAAAAATGTAGATTCATGGCAAAGTCTTGCCAGGCTCACAGTAGCGACATTTCAACCTCTTCATACCAATATTCACTCTTTCTTTCTCTCAAATCTCAAATTATTGCAAATGGCAAATATTGGAGGTGTGATGGGGAAAAAAGAGGCAACTGGGAACATGTTTTTGGAGTGTAATGAGTTGGCACACTAAAAATTCTTCTGTCAGAAATATTGGGCAAGTAAATGGATGTAACTAAGAAAATGATTTTTTGAGCTGGGATACAGAATCTGATTTTTAGACATAGTAAGACCTTGTAATGTTTAATTCTGGTGGCTCCCAAAAATCAATTATTAGAAAATGGAAATCAAAGTGTAAACCAACCATTTTTGTAGTAGTGAATATTGTAACATAGATATAAGAACTGGAAGTGGGATCTTTAGAAAAGGGTAGGATCAAAATACATAAAAATGGAAATTGTGGTAACAATACATGCAGAATAATGTTTTGGAGGAGAAGTGAGGTTTAAGGGAAGGCAGGAATTGAGCAATTTATGTATTGTTGGATTGGTGATAATATAAAAGAATTTATGTGATGTATAATGTTTGTAACTGTGAACCTGTTCCCGTGGTTTGTTTTCTTTTATATAAAAGTATGCTTGCCCATGTCTTTAATAACTCAATAAATGTGTTGATAAAAATATCAAAGTATTATCTACCTTCAGGGATTCTTAACCTGAAACATGTAGAGGTTTGGCACACTCACTTTTCAGACTTCACACGTATTCTGCTGACAACAAAAAATAAATGAAATTTATGGATCGCCAATTTGTAATCTGCAGACAAATTAAACTGAGCAGAGATTTCCAAGCATATCCAAATCAACTTTTTCTCAAACCAAATGCTGGAATGATTTCTTTTTGAATTACCTCTAACCCTACATGGCATAAAATACTTAGCATGGTCTAAGTAAATAGACAGAGATGACTTACTTTCAATTACCTCTAACTCTACATGGCATACAATACCTAGTATGTTCTAAGTACATAGTGACAGCATGCAGCCAGTTCATCACCATTTACTTCAAGCTGCTCACTAGATATAGAAAAGCAGATGACAACATGTGCTTCTAAACTATGACAAAGGCTACAGGTGTCAAAATCCATTAAAGCTATTCATACACCACAAAAACAGATGGTCTGTGTGTAGAATCCTATGTGCAGTAGGTCACAACAAACTGCAACCTGTGCATCCAGGTTAGTACGTGGTAAATTGTAGGCAGCTAAACTATTGCAACATCCAATCCAAACCATTCATTTCTGTTTAAAAAGTGAGGTAAGACCATGTAATGTTTGACAGCCTTTCGAAGACTTTCTTGATCTCTTTGCACATCCTCCTCCTTCTCCTTCTAGCCAGTACCAAAAGAGGAAGAAGTCTCCTTGCTGTCTTAGAAAGATGACTTGAGCAAGTAAACAATTTATTCCTTAAAAGAAAGCAGCAAATCTACCAGGCCACAAGTAGACTTCCCTAAAAGCACTCTTAGGAACTATGCTCTATGGGTGAATCATGGAGGAGGGAAGTTGGTGGTCTTAATGATGAAATCACAGCATATTCCCTATGGGTACAATCCCACACAACTCAAGCTCTCACCAGACAGTTGCTTGACATCTAGGCCCCAAGATATAAATTTGGTGTTTGGTGATCTTGAGTCTGCCCCTCTACCTGGGCCAAAATACTTTGCTGTGCTTGGAAGAGGTCCAGGGAAGGAAGGCCTCAGCCTCAAACTTGTGATTAGGTGACTCAAACAACTCCCCAGAATATGACAAATTGTCCTAAAAAGGTCCAGCCAGGTATCTGGAGTTTTAGTTGTGCTATCATCTTGTAGCACATCCCTTGGGGTGAGAAGTACAGTTGCAACTTCTAAAGGCTCCACTACAATCACTGACATAGCAGACCATTATGATCATGAGCTCTTGTTTGTCTGGGAGGAGCTCAGCATCTGCTTGACACAGAAAAACATTAACTAATGGACATGCCTGAAATCTAGTCTCTGGTCTACTTTCTGGGCTTTGGTACCTGTGGCAGTCCTTTGACTAATGTCTTGGAGCTGCTCTTATCATCTTCAACAATGCTCATCAGCCACTCACTAGCCACATGCCATACTCTTTGTGACAAGGTAGGCCAGAAACATAGCCACTCTCCAAGTGGTAGGGTTGAAATACCAGCAAATGTGACTATGAATAATAATAATCCCCAAACCATTCCTATCCTTACACTACCTTACCACCTATTTTTAACCAATAAAGTATCAGAAAGTACACCAGTTTGTATTAACAACTTATGCTGTACATAAATATTCCTGTTATATTTGTTTTAATTACTTACCTTTCATGCCTGTTTTCCACCATGAGAAATACTTGGAATTAGTACACTAATTAGCTATATTTTTGCCTATTTTTCACTATAACAATGAAGTAGAACAATGTACACACTTGAGCTTAAAAGGTATATAAACAGCGCAAAACATGCACTCATCTGCTCTTCTGCATTTAGTACTAAATTACATACATACACACACACACGTACGTATATATGTGTATGTGTGGGTGCATATATATATATGTATATATATAGGTTTACTTCTAAACCTCGAAAGCTCAAAATCCTGAATCTCAAAATACTGAACTCAAAATCTCGAAAGCTCAAAATACTGAAAACTCATAATACTGAATCTTATATCGAAAAACATACAGGACACCAACACTTACTATACTGCAGCAGAAATACACACAGAAACATATTACTCTTCTAAACTATAAGCAGGGAGGCAAGCTCCACTGCACCACCCATGTGGGGGCTGTGCCCTCCACACCCCAGAACTTAAATATATCAAGTTCGAGATCAGACTTCACAGAAGAAAATGGCAAACATACCATTACATGCTTCATGAACCCTGTTGTAACCTTAGTCATGTTCCCTTTTAATGTACTATACTACAACATAACTCATCTTAGTGTAGTAAATTGCGATCTTGGAGTTGATATATTTAAGTAGCAGTGGATGTGGGGGGTGCAGCCACCCTGATGGGGTGTGCAGGTGGGCTTGCCCTCCTGCTTATAGTTGGAGTAGGCTAATGTGGTTCGTCTTTTCTTTGTTTCTGTATGTATTTCTGCTGCAATATAGTCAGTGTTGGTGTCCTGTATGTTTTTCAATATTATGAGTTTTCAGTACTATGTGTTTTCAGTATTTTGAACTTTCGAGATTTGAGTTCAGTAGTTTGAGAGTCAGGAGTTTGAGCTTTCAAGACTTAGAAGTGAACCCATATAGATATATATATATATATATATATATATATATATAGGTGTATTACAGTTTACTACAAAAAAGTGTCACAACTGATCTAAAACACAAATGACTGAATCACATTTTATAGAAAACTATGCAAGGCTATATAACCCTAATATAAAAGGAAGAGGTGAGAAAATGATGTAGTCGTGAATGCTGACCAACCCCTGAAACAGTGGGCTGAAACAGCAATGGCTGGGGCAAACCTGAAGGCCACTTGGGTTTGGAAGTCCAGGGCAAGCAGGCAGCCACTTTAATCCACTTCTTTGTAATCTCTTCCCAAACAGCAACAGGGTGTATATTACCCTCACCCTCTGACACCAGTATGCAGGTGTTGGACATCAGAGCCTGCTCAGCAGCTTTGGACCCAACCAACATTGACTCATACTGGATTGTGAACTTGGGGCCTTTGCTGTAGCAGCCTCTAAAGGAGTCATGCCAGAGGAACCCATCTGTGAAGGCATTGGACCAGGGGGCTGCAAAGGTGTCTCATCTGTATCAGCATTATTACTCTTTGTCAAGGGCTCGAACAAAGAAATGTCCATCAGACATCTTTCTCCTTCAGATGCTTATCTTTGCACTTCTTCACTAGAACAGCCTGGGAGTCAGTGGATGCCAAGATATGCAATGGGTCTGCCTTAGAAGAAGATTTTCTCAACTCCATTTGCAACTGAAGTGACTCGGTCCGACACCTGACGGTCTTAGAAATTAACCTTGCACAACTAGCAAGGTCATACTGAGGGCATAGACACTACAAGCAATAAAAGTGAAAAACTTTGAGAGGCCTCTGCTTTCCACAGGAAAGACAATTATTAACTTTCTTAAAGATTAACAAGGAAAAATGCCCCTAAAAGATTATTTATCTGAAAGAGTCTGGAACTCTGGTGATTCAAGCTGACCAAAAGACTGAATGCAAGATAAAAGCGGTGTTGATCATCAGACTACACAGCAAGATAGAATGAGGATGATGTCACCTGACGCCTGTTTTATACCCCAACATCTGGATGTTAGTCCATATGGATGTCCACCAGCTGGGGGATGGTGAAAGACTCTGGTATTCGTGATGGCTGTGGGCTTCTGCATGGCAGGAAGACCAAAAGATCATTACTGCACCATTGACTATGTTGAACATTAGCCCTATATAAAACATTGCAAAAGTCACTGTTACTTAAATAATTCCTCCTTCATTAAGGGATTAATTGTAATTCTATACACAGTTCACTATCAGTTATCATATACCTTACCATACTAATAATAATACTGGGATACACTACACACAGCATGTTAATAACAAATGAACACAGATATAGCGTTTGGAGAAGCCTGTCATTTTAGCTAACAGATGCAAACTCCAAACAGCTCATAGACCACTTGACTCGTGCAATCTTGCTTCCCCCCACATACTTGGCCTTAATGATAACCCTCCAAGAAATACATATAACCTGTTAATCTGTAACAGCTGAACATGAATAAATATTTTAAATCTGACATATAAAAAATGTTTTAACACTACAGTATGAACAGCTATGACTTAGGACCTTACTAAAATAGTCATGAAACAACAGATATAAAATAATACTAATAAGATGCCCATCCTGACTGAGTACTACATAAAGTCCTTTAAATAACTGCTGCCTAGAAATCTCCATCATTAAGGACATTATTTATAACACTGGCTAATGTTCCAAACCAGTAATCACATACATGCCCTTGCTAATATTAGCTAACCACAAACTACATATAACCAGTTAAACTCTTAACAGAGGAGCATGAATATAACATTTTGAAACCTTTAACATGCAAAACTAGTTTGAACAAAGCCTTCTTAATAGCACTGATTCAGAATCAGGACTGAAAATAAAATTAACATTCTGAAGCCTTTAGCATGTAGAAACTAGTTTTAACAAAGCATTCTTAATGGCACTGATGCAGGGTCACAGCAAATAATCAAAATGAAATAACAGGCACACACTATTAATATCGTTACTATGCTCATCTTTAATACCTGCCTTATATGGAGTCATTTAAGTTACTGTTGCTTACAAAACTCATTCCTTGAAGGCTTACTTATAACACTACATGCAGTTCAAAGTCAGCTATCAGGTGCTGACACAAAAAAGGAGACACAGTCTCAATGCACATTGTGAGGGACAGTACAATATTGGGACTTCTGATTGCAACAGCTCCTAGTTTACTTCATGTGGAACAGGATTTCAAAAGGCAATAATATAATCAAAAAATATTTAAACACTAAGTGTCCACAATGCAGACCGGTTTCACTACAGTGTACATCATTTGACCAATGATTCCCTTCAATTCCGTGTAAATTTCGAGTAGCTAAGCAACGTCCTTCTTCCCAGTACACTCTTCCAAATGTACACTTAACGCTTCATGCTGGCTTCAACTCCCATTCTTTCAACATTCCTCACTCACATAATCCAATTACCACAGCAACTTTCTTTAATCCGTCCTTCACTGACTAAACTGCTGTAAAAAACTGCATCTCTGATGGGGAAAATACTTTTGCAGTTATTGGAACTTAAAAATTATATCTTGGCTTATCCACAGATACTTATTTAAGGCAGCTTAAAACTGTACCCACCTTTGCATTGCAGTCTTTGAGAAATCATGATTCATAAACAAAGGTCATTTACACACAGTTATCCTATTACCAGGCCACCAAAGCTGCAACATGCCCTGTTCATTCCAATACCAAATCACAAACTGAACCAAAATCCCTCCCAGCTGACCAAAAGCTTGATCAGTATATAATATGAAACTGCAGACCTTCTTAACATGTTTCTCCATGTTTTTTCCAACAGAGTTATTCAAGTTTTTATTTAATATTCTGACATCTCTAAAACTTTACCAAGATTAATGTCTTCTCTTTTGGAGTTATGCTTATGTGATTTAACAACTGGTACTTGAACATGACTTATTCTAAAGACTCCCCGTGGCACTACATAAGCCTAATTTTGCAAGCTCCTAGGTTATTAATGGAATCACTAAGGAAAGCAACGGTTTATTTTATATGAAATGGAGTGATACTTAGAATTGCATGAGGAAAAAGTAACTTTAATGTGAGCACTAAGTGGTTGAGGGTTCTGTCTGGATCCCCAACTTTATATAAACTGCCTAGCAGTTTGATGCAGCGAAGACTATGTTGTGCTAGACACTAGACACTACAGCAGTCCTAGGTTTGGTTCCAACAGCCTCTATCTGCCTATTCTGTGACTGAGGTAGTCACTTAACCAAACAGTGCTTTCAGGTTGCCACTGAAGAGACTGTGTGCACCCAGTTATTTTTTAAGCAACTCCAACACAGTTGAGAAATCCTTTGTAGATGAGGACATAAAACTCATCTCCCATACTTATCAGAGGAAATCCAAAAGGCATTGTATCAGCCACACATTTAGGGTAAACTTATAAGCCCTTAAAATAAACAGTAAATACATGGTTACAAAATCAAAATCATTAAAGAAATTAGAGTTTTCTTTTGTTCACACAGTGGGAGATGCAGGGAAATACTCGATAGCTGGAAGAGTGGGAATAACAAAGATATTTTTTTTTATCCCCTAATTTACAGACAAAAATTTAGCTTACTTTGGATGTGGAATCTTAAACAGATGGTGCTTCTTACTATCAACAAATCAGATATAGTGTCAGCAGAAAAAAACACCACTTGTTGTCCTCAATTTTATTAGTAATAAGAGATACACCCTTAACAAAAAATAAATAAATAAATAATACTCAGCACAGCATATAAAGCACTGATTATCCAGAAGGAAAAGTGGTTGCTAAGGTGGGGGGAAAAGATGAATGAGAACATTAATAAAAGGATTTGGGAGCAATTTGGGTGGCGCAGTGGTACAGTGGTTAATGTTGTTGCCTCACAGCTTGAGGTTTTCCGATTCAATTCTCAGCTGGAGTGCCTTCTGTGCGGAGTCTGCATGTCCTCCCTGCATTCATGTGGGTTTTCTATGGGAACTCTGGTTTGCTCCCATATTCTAAAGACATGCATCTGGAGCATTTCTCCCTGGCCCTCTGCTAAAAATAGGCTCTGTCCTAGTCGGACTTTCCTGGTCAACAAATGTTGAATAAAAATAAAATATGTCTACTTCCTAGATATGCAACCAGATGCAGGAGAGGAGAGTCTCCATGCTTTTATATATATGCACACACACATACACCAACCACGATTCAGTATATGTTTCCAGTGCTGGAGGGTGTGTACTGCAGCTGTGATAAAAGGGAGAAGGAGACCTGAATACACATTTTGGTCATGTTCAGGTCTGGTATATTTTAAAATGGCATACAAGAGCTCTTAATAATACTAATAAAAACACAGTTCTTCACAGGGTATTCAGCACTACAAAATGTAACAAAAACATAGTCCTAATAGGATATCCAACATTGGAAGAAATGACTACTTAGTTAATTTGTTAATGCCAGTAAATAACAAAAAGAAAATAGTGACTACGAACTGGAAAAACTATGTTGTCTCTACCAGAGGCTTGGAAACATAATTAGCAAGAAAACAGGACAGATTCCTCATTAGGACCACCAGACAAAAACAGATCACTAAGGGAACTCTACGGCTGACATGCATGGATTATTTTTCAAGAATCTAACTAAGAGTAAAGAGACAGAAAATAAAGAGAGAGGATGTTGCCACCTGGCTGGAGAAAGTGACCTAGAAAAATGCCACTCAGGCATGAATACATTTGCATTCAGAAAATAAACAGGATTTAAGATCAGATCTCCGATTGCAATGAACTTATTATGTGTTCAAGACATGGATAAGAATGAAATTCATCTCAAGAGAACCTGAATGGTGAATCTTTTTACCCATGTCGAGAACACATAATAAAGGATCTGAAAAATAACATAAACCCGAGTTGACATAAAAAAAATACCAAAAGCTGACTATGACATGTATTCAGAAAATAAAGATTTATTGTCCATAGTAACCACAGTTTAATGCTTTCATCCTACAAACTGTCAGAATCTCATCAGAACTGAATATACTTAATATACCACTTTTTTAAATAACACCCTCTTAAAATTATGTGCCATGTCCAACCAATAAATTGTTGCAGTAATCTGTCAAACTGTAATCATGCTAAAAAAGAAAATATTTAATAATAAAAAACTATCCCCAGGAAAAAATCAAAACTGACTGTTACATTTAAATAATAAAATGTTAAAAAATCAAATTTACTAATCAAACTTGGCTGCCCTAAACTTTAGATCCCAATCAGTTAAGATGTGTTCAATTAATTCAAGATATTGTATTGCTTTAAGCAACAACTGCCAACACAATTCCTAATATTCTAACTTTGTTTCATACAGTACATATGTTCATATATTCCAGTCCTTAAGGACCCTTCTGTCTTATTAATATAAAATACTTGGCAAGTTGGCAATATAGGCAACACCCTTAGTACTACAATTAAATCTCCCATTCCAAGAAAGGTTAGAAAGGTGCTTATCAACCTTGTCTTTTTCTCTATATCAAAGCAAAACCACAGTGCTCCATCAACTAAATTTTTTTCTGACAGTGACAAGCAATAAAATAAGATGGTACCGGGTATCCTATCTGGCACACTTCATTCATTTTCTGCTTCTTGTAAGTGACCCATGATATTTAGACGCAAGTCCTCCGGAATTCAAAACTGTAATGCTAAATTGAAACGTTTTTAAAAATAATCAACAAAGCTATGTAAAACTAGTAAGAGGTGCTGTGAAAGGTTAATTAATTATTAACTCCAAGTCCTATCAACCCTGAAGTGCAAGGGAGCACAAGGTGGTTCACTGACTACCAGTATCAGTGCAATTGCTTTCACTGTGCAAATTTCAGTAAAATACTGCAGCAATATCCAAATGTGCATGAAACAGAAGGAGAAATGCAAGTGTTTCTTCATGCAGCAGAAGGATTAGTAAACTAATGTAGTACTAGACTATATAGGTCAGCTCTAGAATGACTGCTACCCAATAATGCTAGGGGATTATACCTAAAGTAAATTTGATACCTTTTAAAATGTTATGAAATTAAAACGTATTTTTGTTGCCAACCTCCAGAACAGCAAGATTAATATCTCATTACCCCACCCCCTTCTATTAAGAAAATGAGTTTATAAGGGTGAAATGGTATTCATCTGACTTCCTTAACTGATGTTCATTAAAACTGCATGTCCAAACCTGAAAGCTTCATAGCAAAAATCAAGACACCTGTGTGGTTTCATAACCCTCTGTGAATGTCACAACTCTGGAAAAGACTTGGGTGTCTGAAACTTCAGGCCTGCAGCCTAACACCATGGACTCCTGCACAAGTTCAGGTTTAGTTGTATCACTGTGCAGATGTACATCATCATAGTCCATTTTGTCTGTACCTGGACCTTCTTCCTCAGACTGGCAAGTATCCTAATTCTCTCCGGTTCTTAGTTGATGACCATGCCTTCCTGAAGTGATAATCATAACTGTCCTTTCAACATGAAATAAGACTGGACATGTGTGTTCCACAATTACACCTATGCTCTATTTGGGAATTCCTTGGTTGCATCTCAAAGGTACACTAACATTACTGCTTCCTGGAACAACTTTTCCTTTGCTAGCTTATACCTTGTTAACATTTCTGTAGATACTATATCTCAAAGTACAATCTAGATTTGTTTTGATTAGGTCCAGTCTTGTTCTAGTATGTCATCTTAGCAGGAATAATGCTAATGAAGTACCAGTGCCATCCGGTACAAGGAATATTAAAACTTTTATCATCTACATCCAATACTGCATTTGATAATTTTTACAAAGCAGCTTTGAATGTCAGAGCATACCTTTTTTGGCAATCATTAGCTGCAAGATGTCCTGGTGCATAACTGGAATGGATTACGCCATTTGTTTAATTAAACAATGAAACTGTTCTGACATGACCCAAGCATAGTGTCCATGGCTGTTTGTTTTGGTAACCCATAAGAAAAAGAATAACCTTCTCAATCTACTTACTGTACCTTGTGACAATGTCATTCATATGAAACAATTCTAACCATTAAGAATATGCACACAGCAGAACTATGAAAACATTGTTCATGAATGGGCCTGCAAAATCAACATACAATCTTTTTCAACATACTCCTTGCAATTCTCATGGATAAACTTTGCTTTTCCAGTAATTTGCTGTTCAATCTCACAAGGTACACACTGCTTATACATGTACTACATGTCCTTGTGCAACTGTGATCACACAAACTTCAGTGCCAAGGTCTTCATTCTCCAAATACCATGTTATCAATCATGCAGTTCTCCCAGTACTGTTCTTAGCTGTTTTCTAACAGGCACAACTTTTCTTTATTGTTAATTGAAATACGTAAGCTCTCTGACTCTTAACTCAGCCAACAGTCCCTTATCCTTTTTTATCATTCAAGCTATCATTTAAATTTTCACTACAACTGCCTGACAATGATCTCCATAACGGTAAACACACAGCTGGCCATGCTTTCCGTTACTTTTATCAGTAACTTCTGATAGTGGAAACATTCAGGGACCACCTTTAGTACAGTAACCTCTTTCCATTCTGTCTTCAGTCTGATCACCAAACAAAGAAAGCTGCAGTGACTAATGATCTCCGAACAATGTGTTGCTGTCATGAAAGATAGGCTCTTACTCTGAACAAACAAATTTAACAATGATTTACGGTCAGTAACTGACTTAAACCTTCATTCCCACAGGGACTTATGGGATTTCTAGAATCCTAAAATCAAAACTAGAGCTTCTTTTTCAGTCTGTGAAAATGTTTTCCCCATTGGACAGAACATTCTTGATGCATAAGCAATAGGCCTTTCTCCATTTAATGGCACAAGATAAACTTTACACCTTCTTCAACATATGCAGAAGCTGTCGAGCTTCTTGATCATGATGTACCAGGCACATTATGCCATGAAGTGCTTCCAGTTTTCTTACACAAATGACAAATTACCTGTAATCACATACCCAAGACATTCATCCTGTGACTTCTCAAATTATTTATTTACTCTCAGACCACAATCTTTAATGTTTTACAGTTTCATCTGTTATTGAAGTGCTCACTATCGTCTTCCCAATGACCATCATCTAAGGAAACTGACACATTCACACCTTTGAGGAGATTCTTCATTATTCTTTGGAAAACGGAATGTGAAGTACTCGCACCAAATGAAAAACTTGTACCCAAGCAAATCTCTGTCTCTGTTAATGGTTATTTACTTTTCTGAATCATCATACACTAATACTTGCTGATAAGCAGAAGCCAAAGGGTTTTTTGAGAATATGGTTCCACTTCACAAGGCCACTAACTTTTCTACTCTATGTAGTAGATGTATTTCTGCATTTTCAACTTGGTTTACAGTTAACTTCTAATCATTACTAAATCAAAAACAGACTGCTCCTGTATACTTTTCACAGTAACAGGTGCAGCATCCACTGCGGTTTACCAGTTTTTTTTCACTTCTTCATCAAAGGAGTGCTGCTTACAAAACTTTGGAGACACATTTGGATTCATCAAAAGGTACCTTTCATACAACACACTGTGCCTAGTCCCTCTCAAACACAGACTATTTCCATATTAACACAAAATGCTGTAACCAGCTACTCTCACAGAAAGCAGGACTATCTACTTTCACTACAACTAAAGGCAACAGTTCCCTTTTACTTTTCATAGTAACTAGAACCATGACCCTAAACTAATAAACCCTCTCCTACCTTGGGCTTGTAACAATTTATCTGGAAACACTGACAGAAATATTTTGTAAGATGCAATCAAAAGTCACCCATATCAAATTCTACTTCACTTTTTTTTTACTTCAACAAAAAATAGATATTACATTCTTATCAGCTGACCCTGAAACACTGGCTGCTCCACTTCTTCTTTACAACTTTTACTCCCAATTTCCACAGTTATGGCATTTCACTTCTTTTAAGTTATAGTCTTATCAGATATGATTTTTATGACTACAAGGCTATACATTATTAACCTTTCCCATCTGGCTGACTGCATTTCAGCTGCACACACTACTCCAAAAGGTACCTTGTTCTTCCAAGACTGTTGTGTATCTCTCCGTCTGCCATTTCCACACTAAATGTTGTTTCCTATACTTTTGGAAACATTAAAATTGATCAAGATAACTGCTTTATCTGATACATTTCCTTGCAAATACCACTAACAAAATGTATCACTTAGTGTTTCATCTAAGTTTGCACCAAATTCACAGTTCACAGCACAGTCCTTCATTTCAGCTGCAAAACTGCATCAGTTTCCATGGCCTTACAGTAGTAGTAGTAGTAATTAAAATGAAATCTTTCCATTATCATCAACAGTTTGGGTTCAAATTTTTATTTTTTTTAACTAAGGAGGTAATCAGTCTGTAGATCAGAGTGCAAGTAATGTGTGTGCTATATCTTTAAGAAGCATGTCAAGGCTAAACGTGCATGTATAAATTCCAGACACATGGAATCTCTAGTGCCATTTTGAAAAAACAGCCAGGGAGACAGCACGCAAGATTGTAGTTGCTAATTGGTATATAAGTTACTTAAGTCAGTAATCCTCTATAGTGGTGTATTTGTATAAAATAAAGCTGCTTGAACAGAGCCCATGAAGACTCTTCTAGTGTCCTAGATAGGAAAGTGACATGGTGTCAGAACCGGGATAGAAGTGAATAACAGTCAAAGCCATGAGGTGCAGAGATGACAGTGAAGGTAAAACTGAGAGAAAAAGAGCACAAACAGAGCCAGAAAAGAATAAAAAGTAATGAGAAATAGCACAAACTGTTTATTCCATAGAAAAGACAAAAAGAGGCATTACAAGGGCACAAACCACATTATTAAGCAAGCGGAAAGCATAAAAAGTTTATTAACAGAATGAATTTTTAAAATAAAGGTATCTGATGAAACGATTAACAGTAAAGCAAAACAAATACGTTTAAACCAAAAACAAGTATGTTTAAAGTAAGACAAGTGTGTTTAAGGCAAAACTGGGCATATTTAGAGTAAAATTAGCACAAGAAAAGTATGTTGGGCATGAAAAAGGCTTAAACAAGCAAAATGAATATAATAAGGGCAAAAAGGGCACATTAAGCAAAAATAAAGCAAGGGGAATGCATGTGTTTTGGCAAACTGCTGTGTTTTGGTATAACTACGACTTCATATTGTATCGAGGGCACAACTAAAGTTATTCGAAGTATCTCAAAGTGTGTAAAAGTGCTTACAGAGTGTACTTATTACTGCGCATGTATTTCAAAGAGTTTGTGTGTAAAGTGCAACTATTCCGTGAAATACAGTGAAAGTATAGCCATTTTGAAAAGTTTCTTGTACTGGGTGTGTCTATTTGCAACTGTTGCCATTACAGAGTGTTTCTCGTACTGTAAAGAGTTCCCTAGCAAGATACGGCCATTTTGGGGACATTTCAGTGTGCTGCATGCAGTTATTTACAATTACTTTGAAGTGTTATTGAGTTTTGGGAAAGAGGTATCCACAGTTTATTTACACTGTGCAGTTATTTGATACGTTTCTTAAATTGATAAGAGGTAACGTCTTGCAAAAGACATTACAAGAGTATTACGGTGCCTGAGAGTTATTCAGTCGCATTGTAAAGTTGTTGAAATGTTTCTTAAAATGATGATAAACAACTTTAGCATTTTAGCCTTTCAAAGTATCGCAAAAGTATAAAGTGCCCGAGAAGTTTATTTCACAAAGTCCAGTTATTCAAAGGTATAGCATTGTCACCTCACAGTAAAGACGCTGTCCGGTTCGATTCTCAGCTAGAGCGTCTTCTGCGTGGAGACATGCGTGAATGGGCATACCTTCGTTGAAGGTTGTGCATCAGGGCTGGTAACACAGCATGTAAAAATCAACTACCAATCATTAGTGGTCCGGAGTTCCGCTGTGGCGACCCCTAACCGGGAAAAGATGAAAGACACAAACAAACAAACTACGAGTTTATCCATAAGCATAATTTCGACAAGCCCAAAAAGTATAATTCAGAAACACAAAGGCATTGGACAAAGTTATAAATATTGGCATACGTTTCTGGCATATGTGCACGTGTGTATGTTTGTGCTTATTTGCAAAAGCCTTCACTGGTATGTGTTAATATGGCAGACAAGATTTCAAAAACCCCTACCACGTGTATTTGATCAGAATATTGCAGCAAATTGGAGAATATTTGAGCAAGAGTACGATATTTTTATACAAGCAGCTTATGCAGATAGAGATGCATGCACCAGGGCATTCATTTTGCTAAACCTAGCTGGATCAGAGGCCATAGAAAGAGAGTGTTCATTTGTGTATGCACCAGCAGTATATGAAGCAGAAGGTGAAAATATTGTTGTACAGGCTGAATCAAGGGAAAACCCTGAGTGTTTGAAGTTTAATTTCAGAGAAATGTGTAACGCCCAGATGAATATTATATTAGAGAGGCATTTGTTTTACAAAAGAGATCAGAAACCAGGGGAAACATTTGCAGCTTATATAACTGACTTGAGAGGGTCTATATTATAAAACCGAAAACCCATTTGGGCGAATACCACAACAGCGACACATATAGCCCGAACTGCAAATACGCCGAACCCCCTAAACCGCGAAATTTAAAATCTCGAATCGTCATAGTTGGCCAACCCCACTGCGCGCTACATACTACGTACCCAAACATAATAAATAAAACATATACATACACTAACCAAACCATATTTCTAACCCTACACTAAACCTTACATACATTACTATCTATGCACTTACCTTAACCCGCACTCTAATGCTAAGGTCCGTAACTATTGCACACTTACCTTATGGAGCTATACTGCAGATGGGCCAACCATGATAGTTCGACATTTTGAGTTTCGGGGTTTTGGACGTTCACCATTACCATAGTTCACACGATGTGTGTCACTCTCTTCCGATTCGCTCAAACGGATCTTCGAGCTTCTAATATAACCCGACTTGAGAAACAGATCTAAAACATGTCGGGTTGGTGACTTAAAAGATGAGCTGATAAACAGCAGGCTTGTGTGTGGTATTAATAGTGCTGCTGTGAGAAAGATTTTACTTTGTAACAGTGACTTAACGTTGAGCAAAGCCATAGATGTTTGTCAAATCCATGAGGTGACACACAAGTACGTTTGCGAGTGACAAGCGCATAGTTTCAGTTGGCTCCAGAGCAAATGTAGATAGTATGCAACACGTGGCAAACAAAAGCAGGCCCAAGCACGTGGCAGCTACAGGGTTTCCAGGAAGTTCTAAGAAAGGACAGCATTCAAGTTCAGGGCAATACAAGCATGAATCAGCAAAACCTAAGTCTAGCTATATTGTCAACAGTCACAATTGTGGTGCAAATCATGAGTTTAAAATAGAGAAGTGCTTAGCATTTGGTCAGCAATGCTACAAGTGTAAAAAATGGAACCATTTCCAAAAGTTTTGCAAATCAAGTAAGCCTCACACAGTTGGAAGGAAAGGTTGCTCAAAAGAGCAAGTTGATCAAGTAGAGCCCAAGCAGTCAGCTTTCTATGTAGATGGCAATCAGGGCTTGGTGAAAGAGTTGATGCAGTGAATTTATTGACAAGAAGCGAAGTGTTTTGTACTGTCTGAATTAATGGAAAATCCACAGAGCTCAAAGTAGACACTGGTTCAATGTGTAATGTTGCATCAGCAGACACATTTATTAAAGTGAGACTAACAGACAACTCAGTGTGGCTAGTAGTGAGGAACTTGTTGCTTATGGAGGTGAAGAAATTAAAACCGAAGGTTCAATGAAGCTTTCATGTTATTTGGCCAGAAACTGTTACAACTTGTTATTTTACATAGTCCAAAGACCAGTGCAATTTTTATTGGGTCTCAAAGACAGTTTAAGAATGAGTCTGCTTTCCTTTGCTAAGGAAGTCTATCATATAAGTGCATTTCCAAGTTCTAATTTTTCTGAAGCCATTTTCTCAGAGTATGCTGATGTTTTCGATGACAAGTTAGGCAAACTTCCAGTTGTATATTCCATGAAGTTAGACCCAGAGGTCACTCCTTTAGTCAGACCAGCAAGAAGAGTTCCGATAGCTATGCAAGATAAAGTTAAAGCTCAGATGAATAAAATGGTGTGTGATTTGTTCAGTCACAGAACCAACTGAATGGGTGTTGTCCATGGTAGCCACTCACAAAAAAGGCTCAGGCAAAATCAGAATATGTATTAACCCACGAGATCTGAACAAAGCATCAAAGAGATTGTATCATCCAATGCGCACCAAAGAAGCTGCACTTCTAATCCCGAATGCTACTGTATTTTCTGTCTTGGATGCAAAGAGTTCATTTTGTCAAGTGATGCATGACCGAAAATCCCCATTTCTGACTACGTTTGGTACTCCGTTTGGGAGATGCAGATTCCTAAGGATGCCATTTGGAATAAATTCTGCAAATGCAGTCTTTCAGCATGCAATGGAGCAAATTTTTTCAGGTTATCCTTGTACCATAACAGTAGGTGATTTACTGGTTGGAGGCAATGGTGAAGCAGAGCATGACAGAATACTCAAGAAAGTTCTAGACAGAGCACGTGAAGTAAATTTGAAGCTCAATCCCCTGAAGTGCAAATTCAGACTTCCAGAAGTTGCATACATATGTCATTTGTTTATGAGTACAGGCTTGAGACCAGACCTGACCAAGCAAGCAGCTATTCTTGAGATGTCAGCGCCAGATAATGCACAAGCTATACAGTATTTCCTAGGCATGGTCAACTATTTAGGTAAATTTATACCAGACTTCAGTAAGTTGACAGCACATTTAAGAGAGCTAGCACACAAAACTGTTGCATGGTCATGGCTAGAACAGCACCAGAAGGCATTTGAAGACCTGAAGCAGAAAATTGCCACCCCACCTACAGTAAGATCATGTGATGTGAACAAACCAGTTACTCTTTCCTGTGATGCTTCAAAATTTGGTCTTGGCGCAGTTATACGTCAAGAGGGCAGACCAACAGCCTATGCATCTCGAACACTAACCCAAACTGAGATGCAGTATGCTCAAATTGTGGAAGAGCTTTTGGCAATAGTATTTCCTTGTTCCAAGTTTCATGACTATATTTATGGTCGAGCTATTCAGATTGAAACTGACCATCAACCTCTAGTTACTATTCTAAAGAAGCCTATACATTCCTCTCCAGTGAGATTACAAAGAATGATGCTCAAATTGCAAAAGTACAATTTCAAAATGGTCTACACAAAAGGCAAATTCCTCTATCTCGCCGATACCTTATCCAGATCGCCTAGAAATACGGCAGAACAGCTTGATGCAGAGAATTTTGACTTTCATGTGATAGCAGTGTGTAATTTTTCCACCACTAGACTTGATGAGTTAAGAGATCATACTCAGACTTATCCAATTTTGCAAAAGCTCAATCACTACATTAATGTTGGATGGCCATCAAAGCAATCTAGTGTACCACCTGAAGTGCAAACCTATTTTCCTTACAGAGATGAATTGTTGATGGAAGATGGCATTATTTTCAAAGGTTCTAAAATTGCTGTTCCTGCTTCCTTACAACAAGAATTCATCCAGATTTTGCACTGTGGTCACCCAGGATTCACATCCACTAAGACAAGAGCAAAAAATTAATATTTTGGCCTTCATTACCACAAGATATTGATACAGTACTTTCTTCTTGATCAGTATGCAATAGTACTAGACAGCATTTGCAAAAAGAACCACTTCAGCTAAGTCCAGTTCCTGAACTACCTTGGTCTACTGTAGCAACTGATATCTTTGAATGGGACAATCAACACTACTTGGGTTTGGTAGACTCTTATTCGAATTGGTTTGAGATTGATCTGCTACCTAACCTAACATCCACTGCTGTTATTACTAAGTTGAAACGTCATTTATCAGTTCATGGTAGTCCACATAAACTTTTTTCTAACACTGGTACTCAATTTACTAGCCAGCTGTTTCAGCAATTTGCAAAAAAATTGGACTTTGTACCTGTTACTAGTAGTCCTGAATATCCTCAGTCCAATGGTCTAGCTGACCATGCAGTGCAAAGCAATTACTTGAAAGGTCAAAGCGCGATGATACCGATGTGTTCCCTCTTGCTTAATCTCAGAAACATACACCATGACAATATTCCTGGCTCACCAGCTCAAAGACTACTTTTCAGGCAAACAAGAACTACGCTACCCATTACTTCCAATTTATTGAAGCTTAAACCTACGGACAATAAAACCATCAAGGCTCAATCGTTGAAAAAGTGTAACATCCAGCAATCTAGTTACAACACATCGGGCAGATTACTTCATCTGTTGAGGGAAGGAGAGATGGTACGAATCCACACAACAAAAAGTTTTGATTGACTAGGGCAGATTACAGGCATCTGTGCTGAACCAAGATCCTACCTGGTAGACTCCAAGGGTGTGGGGTATAGGAACCACCATAGACATCATTTTCCTGTACCAGAATCATCATCACAATATTGCCTCTGTGATGCAGATTCCAAATCTAAGAGAGAATCAGACACTGTTCCCATACCAGAATGTATTCAAAGTTCTGATTCCATTCCAGAAAATGATCCGAACATTCCGCAGGTCAGCCATTTTGCAGAGACAGTTCCAGTTGCTAAATCCCATTCCCAGTTTTATGTCACATGATATGGATGAGTATCTAAGCCTAATGTGAAATATGCAGCAATGTGGACTTGATTGTATATACCTGTGTATTTAATATTGTATAATGCATGATGAAAAATTACCTGTGATTTCTGCATTCCTCATAACGTTACACGATCTATTTCTTAAAGAGGGAGGATGTAGATCAGAGTGCAAGTGATGTGTGTGCTACATCTTTAAGAAGCATGTCAAAAGGCTATACGTGCACGTATAAATTCCAGACACGTGCAATCCCTAGTGCCATTTTGAAAGAGCAGCCAGGGAGAGAGCATGTAATATCGCAGCTGTTAGTCTGTATACAAGTTAGTTAAGTTAAAGTCAGTAATCTTCTACAGTGATGTGTTTGTATAAAATAAAGCCGCTTGAACAGAACCCATAAAGCCTCTTCTATTGCGTCCTAGATAGGAGAGTGACACAGTCCAACAGCACCTTTACAGGGACAACCTAGGCCAAAACCACTTGGGTTTAGGAATATGCATACAGCGTAAGAGAACATCAGAAATATATAAATACGTGCAGTAAAAACTGGGTGCCTGATTAATTTGCAAGGACTGAAACTGCAATACCCAGAAATGTGGAACTACATGTAAGAGTGAGAAGAACAAGCACCACATTTGGGGTTACTCCAAGGTAGAGTGAACTCGAGAGTTAGCATATGTAGCAAGAGAGTAGGAGACTAAATCTTGCCACATTAAGAGTTGCAACAAAACCCAAGATGTAATAGCAAGTTTCATAATTCACTGCTTCTGTGTTTGAGCTTCTCTTCATTTTCATAGTGCTGAGACTCATACTTGTTGAGTCTCATACTTCTAAAAGGGAGCTGAAACTCTGCAAAAATAGGTATAGCGTAACATTCATATATATAACAATACAATTAAAAAAATAAAGCTGTAATTAACAGTACAACAATTTCAATATGATATATGCTTTTAAGGAAAACTCACAGCGTGTGAAATGGGGTAGCATTTTTAGAGGGAAAAAAAAACAGTCATTGTCCAAGAAGCAGTTGTAAGAAGAAATCAGGCAGGTGAGCCTATAATGTATTTCTAAAACAACTGGGACAATTTCTTTTTAAGGGGAAATGAATTGATCATTGCAGGAGTTATTTCAGAGAATTTTCTCTGAGTCTGTAAAACAAGACCTAGTAAGGAATATTGAATCTAGTTGCTAGCACCTGAAGGTATAGTACAACAAAACAGAATTCAGATTACTGGCAAATGGGGAGGAAAAACATACTTTCAGATACAAACATATATGACTCAGAGAAGACAAAAGAAACAGAACAAATGTGAAAGCACTGAGTGGCTTTGAGCAAAGTGTAGCGATGCAGTCTAGGAAGAGAGTGGCTTTAAATGTACAGATCTCATTTAATAGGGTTCTGAAGAGGTTAGTGTCTTGAAAAGTGCACTGTGTTAACAAGAGGCCACTGGCAAGCTTTGGAGTCAAAAGACCCTTGGCTCTGGCTCAGTGCGAATTGGCAGTGTTAGCAATCTTGTAGCATTATAAGAGAGCTTTAGTTGGGAAAGAGCTTTCTGCTGCTATTAATGGTTTGGGTTAAAATTTTACTTTTCACGGACTTGCTCATAGATTTTGTCTTTTGGTTTCACTGGCTGAGCTGAAACAAGTTCTGTAGTAGTCCACACCAGGAAACATCTATAAAACTGAAGTGTTATCACCACATACCACAGGAATGTTGCTCACATGGAAAACTTCATTACTTGTGTGTGTGTGCGTAATTATATATATATATATATATAGAGAGAGAGAGAGAGAGATGATCACAACTCAACAGGTGGTTTACTTTTTCTCAGCGGAGTTACCTTGTATCTGGACGTTTATTACACTTGTCATTTTTTCCTCATATACATACTGTATTGAGAAAGAGATGATGTGGAGAATAACCAGACTGTTCAGGTGCACTTTACAATCTGAAAACTGCACTTGTTTAAAGATGCATTATATGTTACAGACTGACTCACTTTAATGGAATCTCACTGCTGCCAACCTTTTGAATAGTAAGCTCAATGTACAACACTAATGGTTTCCAGAGGAAGAACTGAAGAAGATCCCAGCCAGGACAGATCACAGCATAACTTAAGGGACAACAGTTTCAGCTGGGAGTGGAAACCACTGGGAGGCCCCTTTTGAAGACAAGCTGCTATGGTGAGTATTTTGAATACTTTGGCAGAATTCCACAAAACACTCAAAAAAGCAACTGCAGATGGGGTGGCAGGAAGGCCAGAAAGAAAAAAGGGGACTACAGGACATGACGCCCTGAAAAGCAACCCTTTTTAAGGATGGACTACTCATGTACTCTGTTGATCATATCATCTAACCACTCATGTTTAACTGCATTCTTTTGGTCACATCCCTCCTTCTCGGTTTGATAAATGTATTATACTGCCCATGCCCCCAATCTAATAATTATTACCTTGTTGCCACTCCTTGCAGGTTTGGTATTAGTGCAATTCCTTGCACATACCCTCCCATTCAGGTTTCTCATTGATATTCTTTGGTAAGCCCCCCCCCCCCACCAAAAAAAAATCTACTTTCCTGTTCATATAATTCTTTGGTCACATATGCACCATCTCCTCAGGTTTAGTAAATGTATTTTTTGTCACAACCCTCCATTCAGGTTTGGCAGCAGTGTTTGATATTCAGGCTTCTCACCCTCCTCCATAGTACAATTCTTTGGTAATATCTCCCCACCCCAGTTGTATTCCTTTGCCCACCTTCACAACCACAGCTGCAGACCATTCTTCGTGCTTGCTACTTAGGTTTAGAAACTGCAATATCTGGTCTCACTAATTTTCCATAGCCCACTCTGGAAAGTTTTAGTCACACCACTTCTAGGAAAGAAATTACAAAAAAAAGCAGTAATGGTATCAAGCAGGTAGGATATACTGATGCACCCAACATGGTGATAATGCAAGCAGCCTTATATAATACCCTTCATGAAAAAGGTGTGGTATGCTGAAGTGGAAAATATCCATTTGTCAACTGTCATGCTTAAATGTGTACTTGTCATGATATCATGTGTCAGATTAGGAATGGCTGCTGCTAGTCCTAGTACTTGCGTGTTTGCTTAGATTCATCAAACTCATTTCATTCAATGAATGAGCACAATGTCTAAGAGAAGAAAACAAAAACAACAAATTACAAGAAAATATATATTTACCTGACTTTGGTAAGTCCATCGGCAACCTACGGGCAGAGTGGCCCCATGCAGAGCACCTGTACAGGATACCTCCCTTACAGATCAGTTGAAATGGATAGTATGCACCTATTCCATAGAACAGTAACACTTCTCATCAATCAGTGTATGACTAGGAAAATTCTGAGGTTGTGAAATAAACTTCTTGAAAAGCTACAGCCAGGGAAGGACAAATCCTGGAACACAAAAATACCAAAGAACACCCAACTCCTGGTACACGCAATAATGGTTGCTAAAGGTAAACCAGCAACTAAGTGGCTGAAGTAAAATGCAGATGCTTTTGAAGCAAGTACAAGCAGCCACTTCTTCACTAGCAGAGTGGCTGTTGAAAGCAGTGTATTATGTCACTGGTGAATCTAATGGCAAAAGAGAATGTAATTATCACTCCACATACAGACAGTTTACTTAGCCATTCACCTATCAGCCACTTGGTTTTGAATTCACTCAACAGACAAATTACTTTTGATAGATGTAGAGTGGTGTGTCAGATCCTTCACAATGCTCAACACTTCTGGACTGGCACCACAGAAAACTTACAGTCTCAGTGCCATACCCACAGCATAGCACATAACTAAGGAAAGTTCCCAAATTCACATGATGGCAGTGTGCACTGACAGAACTGGGACAGGGTTTCTTAGCTTCAAAGAAATCCCAGCAAAAGAAAAATACACTGATCAGTAAACAAATGTTGTGTACATTACAGATGTATTTTTTACCTTATATTAGGTGTGCAAGAACAACTTTAGTGACCTCACTTTTTTCACCCAAAGCTATAGCAGAAAGTGACTACAGAACATAGAATGTACACGAGGTTGCACATGTATATGAAATAACACTTGGAAATGGAAGTGTGTTTATGTAGAAGATTACTACTTACATTGGAAATGGAAATGTGCCACTTCCATATGAGATAAGGTCGCTGCTTGTACTGGGAAATGAAGTTTGGTGTCTTTGTAACAGAATATGACTGCTTGTCGTACAAATAAAAGTGTGGAACCTGCATACAAGCTTACAACAGGTGCTGGCTGTAGAGGAAAAGGGAGTCTGGAGGCATCAGCCACTGGAACCAGTTCAACATCTTTCAGTTTGAACATGCAGTCACGTTAAGTTAGTGTTGCATCAGATATTTGCATGTGTACTATTTTTTGGAACCTAATGAAAAGTGGTTGGCTTTCAAAGCATTTTACAGAACTAGATTTCAATAAAAAAATACTTGCAATTTTTCACAATGGAGAGAAATAACATACTAACATTCCCAGTGGTACCACATTACCCTCCACTACTATGTAGATAAAAATGGTCTATAACTAGCAGAACATGTCTAAATCGTATTTTAGGAATACTTTTACGCTTGCCTGTCCTGATCTTAGAAACTTACTTAATGCAGTGCTTTGAAATACAGTCAGTGCCAAAAACAGTACATTTCACGGTTTATCACAGAATGACTCTTACCACAGATGGGTCTTCAATAAGATGCATATCATATCCGCTGAGTGCTGCCACAAACAGAACTGCCCTGACATCTTCAAAACAGGCAATCCATTTCTTACGCTCTGTCCTCTGACCTCCCACATCATACATCCTGCAGAAAAGAAAACATACAATGTTCTTATTGACTGAAATGTTACTTATCTTCTCCTTAACATGGTCACCACTCACTTTTCCTCCTGACAGAACGTTCTGAGTTCTCTCACCTGTTACCTCATAGCCATCATCAAATTCTCAAATCTGGTAGCTCCAGTAATCATTTCAACTACTCCATCAATGAATGCTGCAAATGTCTTTCTGTTACACAGCCACCAGCAACACCTTTCACTAAACATGAGATGAAGAACAGTGTACAGCAGTCAGCAAGGAACAGTGGAGTACAGCTGAATAATATACTTCCATTAACAGTAGATCTTCATGGAGAGCTCACTGTAACAATAAATCACAACATTTAGGTTTGACCACCTTAGATGAAATGGCATCCCAGGTGAAAGGCTCCATAACACCACCCCCACCGTTGCTCACTGCACCCCAACATAAATGGCCTTCAGTGCTTCCACCCAACACTGCCTCCTCATCATCCAGACTTTTTTTTTTTTTTTTTTACATTTTCTTACAGTTTTCCTACATCTTTCAATAAACCCTAACTGGGCAAGGTGCATTGTAATAACTTTGGAAAAATAACAGAACCAAGCCAGGGGTCTGGGGTCCAGTAGGCTCTCAGAATCCATGGGGTTTTAGACATTTCTGCGGTGCATTTTATATATTTTTTTTCCATCCTTTCAAACCAAGGACAACCTGAACAAAAATCATGACTAAGGAAAGAATTCAGCCTTCCTCTTCAATTTCCCTTTTCATTCTTTCATCTTTCAATATACCCTAACTGGCTAAGGGTGTACTGTTATAACTGTGGAACAAATAATTAAATTATGCTGGGGATCTTGGAGCTTAGCACTTGGAGCAGAAGCTATGGGGTTATAAACCCTCTGAGGTGCATTTTAGTGTTATTTTCCAATATTTTGGTACAATGATGACCTGGACAAAAAACACAAGCAAGGAAGGCAATTCAGTTTTAGTTTTCTTCTTTTAAAACTAAGACAACAAATGCTTATGAGAATACATAAACCATATCTGGGAGTACTGATCTCCTCCCCATCGCCCCCAAAAAAAAAGACTGGAAGGAAAGCACACATCTCCACAGTTATACTTCAATTAGTGTCGGTCAGAGATAGATATAGCGTGCCTCCTTACCCATATCTAATATATAGCCATATTTTGTGTATTACTTTGATGTCAGACCAGAATAACACTGAAAGAACTAGAATACAGTAATATATTTCAAGTTGTTGCTGTCAGACATAATTAAAAGCATGCCTTCTTAACTTTATCCCACAAAAAATAACCACCTGTACACGAGTTTCATGTCTGTAAGGAAAGTGAAAACAAATATAATGATCATAGTAATGCATTCCAGCTTGTAGCTCCTTAACAGTACATTGCCTTTAGACAAGCTACAGTGACCTTCTGTGCACACCTCTGAGGCCAGTGAGGAAAGTTTATAATCACACTGTCACCCACACAAGCATTAGTAATGTTCTGTGCACACCTCCATGCAGAACCAATTTTAGACAAAATGAAGATCAGAGCAGAGACCACTAGTATGTATGTGTCAAAATCTAGCTCCTAGATGTGGGGGCCATGAAGCCCTTAAAAGTTCTGAGGGTGTGGATGTTATGTGATGTATTTTATGCCTTATTTCTGAAAGATGATAACTTTAGTTTTGTACTGTTACTCCAAAGAGTTATGGATTATCCTTGAAGGAGAAAAGCTGCGGTACCAGGATAATAAACATTTGTACCTCTGCGTGGCTTCATTTTTGGAGTTGGGGGGGGTTGGCTAATTTCGATTATATTGGTTTTGATATGATTTATAGATGAGCCCAGCTACAATTTCCATGTCCAAAAATAAAAAAATCTGTGGTCCCCATACCAAGCTATACTGATTTATCATAAAAGTGTAAACACAAAGCCCATGAATGACAGGTCTACTATCACAAGCTATACTGACTTCTTGAATGAACACAAACATACTTATTTCCCCTGACAAGCAAGGTCTATCACAAGATTCACAAAGACACACACATGCTATATATTTACCTATAGACAAATTGGAGCAATACCAATTCACCTTCATCACATCACTGGAGTGTTGGCGGAAACCAGATCAGATGGATATACCCACACAGACTGACAAGGCATGCTGACTTCACGCAGACATAGCCACACCCAAAAACTCACCAGAGCAATGCACTGTGAGATGGCAATGCTACTCACTGTGCCAATGATCCTTATGTGCAATGCTGATACTTGTAATGGAAACTGAAAGAAATTAGGACCATCTTGGTACTCTTAATACACCATGACCCCCTCCCCACGACACACACACACAAAGCAGACACAACAGCATAAGCCATATCAATATTGGTTTTATTCTGACTTGATCAAATACATTTTTGACACCACTCCTGCCATGCCAGATTAGGAACTATTGCTTAACAGTTATAAAGTAACTGTAGTCAGTTGCAAACAAAGATAGTATCTATGCTAATCACTTACATCAACTTTACTGTTTCAGATTTAGTTAATAAAAAATGAACACAGTAATAAAGAATTCCATTTCATTTCACACAAATGCATACTATTCTTGCAATGCCAGATTACTGAATGCTTAAGCTGGGCAAATGACAACACGGTCAGTTACTTTATTCACAGATAACTCCCACCCTACTTAGCAGTTACAGCCACTTGTGTGTGCTTCAAATATCTGATTGCTGCTGTGTAATGAATTTTAACTTTGTTTCACAAAAACAGTAGCCACACATTAAAGTATTCCAAGTCATGTCGCTCAAATCACATCAATCCTGCTGCAAAGCCAAAAGACTGAGCAAATAACAGGCAGTCACTTCCTCTACAGACAGCCCTACCAATGACAACTAATTTGTGTGTGTACATATCTGACGATCAAATCTTTCTCAACTTCTCTTCAAAAGAAGCAGGGACAAAACCAAAAATACTGATGAAGAATAAGTCTAAAATAACAGACAGATTTGAAGTACTGCTTTTACATACTTGGAAAGTTAATGGAACAACAGTTTCACAAAGCATTAATTTTCTGAATAATACAAAATTAGAAACTCAATATCTGGTAACTATCACTTTCTGTAATTGACTAGAACCTCCCAAATTTTACAATCAACAAACCAAAAGTATAAGACTAGGGGATGTTCTTAGGACTCAGAAACAAAAACCTGCCACACATTAGCGTGTAAATGTAACACAAAAGTAAGAAATACACATTCAAAAAAAGGTGAAATGTGTAATAGGTGGGAACAATAATTTCTTACCATAATGGCTCTACTATCCATATTATTTTGGAACATAAATGGCCTTAGACGTACAGACAAAAAGGTAACAGTACTGAATTATATTAAGAAATGCAGAATGCAAACAGAAATGCTACAGGAGACTCATGTGGAAATAAATGAGCATGTGAATTTGATAAAGAAAGGATTTCAGAATGGAGATTCATCAGAATATCAGGGACAAAAGAAAAAATGAGTATAATAATTGCTAGAGGAGCTCAAACAGTGATAGAAGGGGGAAAAAAGGGTAATTAGGGTAGATCTATAGTAGTAGTAAGGGGCTACTGGCAAGGGAGGAGGATTACCCTGGCATGTATTTACACTCCACCTAAAACTGCTATTATGGATCTTTAAAAATTGGGAGAAATAATCAGATTTCGGTAGGGAATATTACTCATGTGGTGACTGGAATTTGATTTGCAACAGTGAGGATATATCTGGCGGACCAAGAAGGGAAAATATAACAAAAGAGTAGATTTCTGAAGAAAGTTATGAAAATATTTGGTATGGAAGACATGAATTCAATAGTAGGAGCTCACAGGGAAATTACATATGATCCCCAAGGTAAAATAACTGGGTAAACTAGACAGAAAAAAGAAGTTAAGTACTCACCATAACATTTCATCTGAGTAGTTCCACTTCATTTGGCTTCAACCTGTGGGATACCGGATCCGAGACGGCAACTTTACTAGCATCTGCTCCGAGCTCCAAGCTCCTCCCCTTACCCATAATACACCTCCATTACTTCCAACCCCCAGATCAAGTTTGTTGAACCTTGTACTGATAACCCGACCTGAAAAAATACTTGTGACCTATAACTGCAGCCAGTAGGCTGCTCATATGTCAAGGTCTGGGGGAAGGAGGGAGGGACGGTTGAAGACAAATGAAGTAGAACTACTCAGAAGGAACATTATGGTGAGTACATAATTTCTTTAACTGAAGTAGTTTACTTCAATTTGGTCTTCAACCTGTAGGACAGAGTCCCCAGCTACTAAACTCCTGGGAGACCCTCATGGAAGGATATTCCAGAGCACCGTGGAACCAAAGGATGCGCTCCTTCTGGAAGTCAAATCCAATTTGTAATGAGAAATAAATGCATGAGATGAGGACCAAGTAGCTGCAGAACACATATCATCCAAAGACACTCTAGACCAAAAGGCCTCAGACGTTGCCATGGACCTAGTGGAATAAGCTTTTATCTAACCTGGAGGAGACATGCCTCTGTCCTTATAGACCTGAAGGATGCATGAAGAAATCCATCTAGCTATAATGACCTTGGAGATAAGTTACCTTATAGAAGGATACAAACAATTGATCAGATTTAGGAAATTTTTTGTCCTGTGTAAATAGAATCATAACTGTCTATGAACATCCAACAGGTGAAGTTTGTATTCCATCTTATTAATAAAATTAGGAAAAAACAGATGAATTGGTTCGAAGGGAAACCCTATGTTTGTGAAAAATCATGTAAGGAACTTTGATGGACAAGGCCTGCAATTCTGAAACCCTTTTGGCAGAGGTAATAGCCACCAGAAAAGCTGTTTTCCAAGACAAATATTTCAGATCTGCTGTTGCAGCAGGTTCAAAAGGCGGAGCGACCAAAGCTTGAAAAACCATAGTAAGGTCCCATGGGGGGACAGGATCCTTAACCAGGGGGCGTAACAAAAAGGTGCCTTTAATAAAGGCTTTACACAGTCTAGAAGAGGCTAGAGAGGCAGAATTCTCACCCACGTGAAAATGAGAAATGGCAGCCAACTGAACCTTGACAGTAGAAGATATAGCTCCGTGTTGAAAAATATCAGCTAGAAAATTGGGAATGGTGGAAATAGGAGCCGTGAAGGGGTCTAAACTCCTTTGAGAGGCCCAAAGGGAAAAACGTTTCCACTTGCTGCGATAAACTTTCCTGGTCGAAGACTTATGAGCAGCCACCAAAATAGACCTAACTGAGGAGGATAATCCAGGAGTCCTAGCAATCACGGGAACTGGAGCAGCCAAGCTGTGAGCTTCAAACTGTCCAGATTTGGATGAGGAACCACGAAGGGTGTGAAATCAGATCCTGAATGGGATCCAAGATCCAAGGCAGAGCCACAAGGTGAGACCAAAGGAAGGGAAACCATACCTGGCGAGGCCAAAATGGGGCAATGAGGATCACATTGCTCCCCAGTCGACAAGCTTTCTGTAGAAACCTCAAAATAAGAGGTACTAGAGGGTAAGCATACAGAAGACCGGGAGACCATGCATGAACTAGAGCATCTCTGGGGGACTCCCCCGGCAGGGGGTTCAGAGCAAAAAACTCGCTGCACTTCACGTTGGAAGGAGATGCGAAGAGATCGCAGCAAGGATGACCACACTCGCAGAAGATCTGTTCTGCTACTGAAAGATTCAGAGACCACTCGTAAGGCATCAGAATAGTCTGACTTAGCCTGTCCACTAGGATGTTGGACAATCCCAGAATGTGCTTTGCGATGAGAAAACAACAGGTGGAGATCACCCATTCCCACTCTCTCATGGCCTCGCGATAATGGGGGTAAGATCTGGTTCCTCCCTGTTTGTTGATATACCAGACTACTGACATGTTGTCTAACTGAATTGCAATTGTTCCCAGAGGGAGAAAGGCATGAAGGGCCTGCAACGCTAGGAGGACCACCCTCATCTCTAGGACATTTATGTGCAAGCAGGTCTCTACAGGGGACCACAGGCCTTGGACTGTCCTGTCCGAACAATGCCCCCCCCACCCAAGTTGGGAGGCGTCCATGGTCACTGTGGCTTGGGCCAGGGCTGGAATAAAGGGTCGCCCCTTCAAAATGCCTGGAGAACACATCTACCATATGTGGAATGACTGACAGACTCGACTGAGTTGAATGGGGTATGTCAATGGCAGTTCCAACAGGGACCATTGTACAGCTGAAGTCCACTGCAGAATTCTCATGTGTAAACGAGCACACGGGAGAAGTGGTATGGTTGCTGCCATTGAGCCTAAGGCCCTCAACACTGATTCCGAAGTTGGGAGATGAGAGTGGTAGATCAGAGAGACATGCATCCTCAGGTTTTGTAATCTCTCCAAGGTCAGGAAGATTTTGCACTGCAAAGAATCTATCCTGGCGCTGATGTAGTCTTTCACCTGTACAGGATCTAGGAGTGATTTGGATGCATTGATTGTGATCCCCAAATGCAGGGCAAAGATCAGGAAATAATCCCTGGTTTGGGAGAGTAGGTGCCTGGTGGGAGCAGTGAGGAGCCAATCGTCCAGGTATGGATAGACCTGAATCTCCTGACGCCTCAGGTGAGCTGCTCCACCACCATAACTTTGGTGAACCCTGGGGGCTGTGGTGACACCAAAGGGTAGGGCTCGAAACTGGTAATGACTGACTCCAAGCCAGAAGCAGAGGAACCTCCTGGAGCTTCTGTGCATCTTTATGTGATAGTAAGCATCCTGGAGGTCTAACGAGCACATCCAGTCACTCTCTTGCAGGTACGGCATGATGGACTGTAGTGTGACAATCCAGAACTTCTTTTTGGCAACTGACAGGTTCAGGGTAGAAAGGTCCAACATGGGCCTTAAGTCCTCCATTTTCTTTGGCACCAAAAAGAACCTGGAGTAGAATCCCAATCCGGACTGATCTGGGGAGACTGTTTTGATGGCTCGTTTTTCTAGCAGCTTGGAAATTTCCTGTGCTGCTGCCTCCCTTTGAGTGGTTGGTACATCCAGGAGGTGTTTGGGAGATTTGGGGGGACCCACAAACGGGATAGAGTATTCTCTGGATATGATCTTAAGCACCCAGTGGTATGATGTTATGGACTCCCATACCGCTAGGTGCAAGGACAATCGTCCCCCGACTGCCTCCAGTGTAGAGCAGTCAGGCCACCCCTCAGGGTTGCTGCCTGGGTCTGTCCGAGAAAGGTTCTCGAGACCCAAAATTCTTTGGACCACCTCTGCCTCTGGGCCGGCGTCCATTCTGTCCCCCTCTGCCTCTTGGGGAGAAGAGCCCTGAGTGTCCCGGGAATACTGTGACTTCTGGAACCACATCTTCTTTTGCCCTCTCTAGTTCCGGGAAAAGGACCTCTGAGGGGTCGAGAAGCGTATCCCGATGGCATTCAGTGTCTTACCATCCTTCTCACTCTGGACTAATGTCTCTGATGGTCTAACCAAAGAGAGTAGAGCCGTCATAAGGGGCACTGGCAAAGGACCCCTTGAAAGGTTCCAAAAATTGACATAATCTGAGCTAGGCATAGAGCCCCCTGGACACGCCGGACCCAGTCAACCTAGCCGCTCCCTTCAGTAGCATGTGAAAGGAGTTGCATGGATGTGTTGGAGACTGCTTTCAAAGTGGCCATCCTCACGGAGAATGAGACCCTGTCCTCCTACAACTTGGACTTAGGGGGAGACTCCTCCCACTCCTTTGCCAGGTCACGTTGGAGTCTGGTGACATGGGCCAGATAGTTCAGTGCCCTAATAGAAAAGGTAGCTGAAGCATAATCCCGCTTCCTTTGGCAGTCCATCATCCACGACTCCCGGTCAGGAGGATGAACCGAGGAACTCCCCTGGGCAAGTTCCTTCTTTGTGGCTGCTGCTACCACCATAGTGTCTGCGGGGGAGCCCTTGTTCCATGCTGGCCTATCTGTGGTAGGACTCAAAATTTTGTCAGGCCTTTTTGGAATTGGTTCCATGGTGTCTGGCTCTTTTCATGCTCGCAAGGTGACCAGGTCCACCAAAGGATCCATGAGAGGGGACACCCAGGAAGTAGATGGGCCCGTGCCGAAAGCCTCCAGGAGCACAGACTTGTCAGAAGAAGGTTTGGGGGCAGACCAACCTCCCACTGGTGCAGGATTTCCATGATGTCTCCAAAGGAGACATCCTCGGGCGGTGACCTAGGGGAACCTTCGCCATCATCCACGTCCGGGCGGTGACCTAGGGGAACCTTCGCCATCATCCACGTCCGTATCCTCGGTGAGGGACTCGGGGGAGTCCAAGTGCCACCTCTTGCACGTATGCATTGAGGCACCTCTCTGGGGGGGGGCTCTCCGGGGGAAACTCGCAAGCCACTTGTTCCTCAGGGGGAACCGTCTGGGGCTCCTCAAGCATGGGCTGTCCCACAGGTAAAATGACGGGGATCGTAGAATAAGCCGAAGGGGTCTGGGTGGAGTCTGAGGGAACAGTCAGGGATCTCGGTCCAGTGGAGAGAACCCTTTCTACCACGTCAAACACCGAAGGAGAGTGAACCTCCTGGGAAGCCAATAAGGAAGCCAGTCTCCCCGGGTCCGACGAGAGAATCGGAGCCGGGCCCGAAGTAGTCAGAGCTCTGAGGGAGGGAATTTGGCCCGACAAAGGCGGAGCCGATGAAAAATGTTCCACTCCCTCAGATCCGACACCCAAGCTCCAGCTTCAAGAGCTGCTCAGATCCGAGCTGGTCAGATCCGACAAGGTCCAGGCAGCTGTCGGCATCGAAGAAGCAGGTACCATCGGCGCCGGCCCCCTGACTAAGGCCATCCTCAGATCCGAATACTCCGAACCCCATGGATGGGAGGGAGATATCGGTTGGAAAAAAGGAAGCAAGCTCCCCCTCCTGAGGGAAAAGGGGCTGGCAAGACCCCCCATCTGGATCTGAGTATGAATGAACCTCATAATTTTATCCATATACGTTCATAGGCTGGTCGAACTCAGACAAAGACGGGGTGGACCTCGACAGCGCCATGCACTCCGACCTTGTGGGTCAGGGCACCGAAGCCCTAGAAACTGGGCATGTCTCCTCTGGCTCCGGGGAAAACCTCGGAGATCGGAGCCAAGGGGAGTCATGGATCCGTAAAGTCTTAACTGGTGAAGGAAGGTCTGGAGACCTCTTACTTTTTCCCTCGACTTCAACTCTCTCTCCTTCTCTCTGCCCATTTTCCACTCCGCTTCCACAGGCTTTTGCACAGGAGGTTGAGTCCCAGCCTGGGAGGGAGGAGAAGCCAGGGAAAGAGAAGTAGAGGCAGCCACAGCAGCCGCTGTGACTGAAGACGAGGCAACAATCTCAGAAGGGGGAAGAAGGCCTTTCAGTGCTAACCTGGCCTTCCTGTCTTTAATGGTGCGTGTGTTAAACCCCGCACATATACTGCAGTCTGTGCTCAGATGAGCCACGCCCAAGCACATAACACACAGAGTGTGGCCATCTGCAGGGGATAACTTATGACCACACTCGGTGCATCTTTTGAATACAGGCTTATCAGCCATGGTATCCGAAGAAAGAATAACTAAAAAAAGAAAAGTTATTTCTTTCTTACTGAAAGACACCCACTCACCACACTGAGGGGGGGGGGGCAAAAACACACACAACTACTCTAACTGCGCTAACAACTCTAAAAACTAGAAACTCGACGCACCAAGCGAGGGGAGGAGAAAGGGGAACCTAAACTATCACTATCTAAAAATTTGGAAAGAAAAAAGATATTTTAAAGTTTTTACCCACTGAAAACCTGGAGCTCTAGAGATCATGATGCTTTAGCTATTCGTGACAAACGAGATCTGGGGGTTGGAAGGTAGTGGAGGTGTATTATGGGTAAGGGGAGGAGCTTGGAGCTCAGAGCAGATGCTAAGTAAAGTTGCCGGCTCGGATCCGATACGGATCTGGTGGTATCCCACAGGTTGAAGACCAAATGAAGTAAACTACTTCAGATTTATATTTCACATGAACATGTACACAAGTGAAAGCTTCAACAGATGTCCAACAACTATTTCAGGTCATGCAACCATAAAAACTAATATAAAAATGCAGACTAAGGAAATAAAAATGAGACACTGCTACTTTCCCACCTACCTGTTAAAAAGACAGGAATTTCAGGAATGGGTAAGTGGAAATTATTTGAGAGTTATAAGGGAAGACAGACATTTCTACAGAAGTTATAGCTAGTAAGTGGGATAAAATTAAAACTGAGTTTAACAACAGGGTATAAATAAAAGAAAAAGAGATACAGTTAAGATGCAATAGAAATTACTTAGAGGGGCTGACAAAGATGAAGTATTGCAGATTAAGGAGAATTTCATAGAATAAGGAGAGGCACCAGTGCTAAAGAAAAATAAGGCAGTATCAGAATAATATACATGAATTTAGAAAGACTGTTGTTAAGCAACTGTTTTTGATAATTCCAGGCCACAAAAACTTTTAGCACAAAGATTTAGGCAACAGAAAGAAGAAAGGGCTGTCATCAACTTAGGAAGCCAATATTTGTTTATTAATTGGTTGATTGACATTTGATTACTGGGAAAGTCTGACTGGGTAGAAGCCCATTTTCAGTAGAGGCACAGGAAGAAAAGCTCCAAGTTATTACAAAACATTTTAAGAATAATAATTTTACAATCTTCAAAAATAAAACAAAAACATTTGTTGTAATTATTTAAACTGCAAATTAGACATAATATAAAAACATTGGTTAAGAATCAATACAAGCTATATCACAATAATTTAATATTTGGAGAAATTTTAGACAGTTTGTAGAGATTTTAAAGGTAAGTTAGTTTAATACAAACAGGAATTGCAATATGAAGTGAGAGAAAAGCAGGCCTTATGGTATATTTAGAAAGTCAGGAAAGAGAATTTGATAGAAGTAAGGAAGTAAGTGAAGAAAGGAGAGTAAAAAAAGTATAAGGAATGAAAAGGTTCTTGTTCACATTCAGGGATAAAGTTTATCCTGGTTTTGAGTAAGAAAAGAAACAAATTTTAGCTAGGAATTCCTTCAGAGTGGTTTCGAAAGACTGGAGGGAGGGTATTGACCTGATGGATACAGGTAAGGAGTTCCAGGCCTTAGCAACCTTGTACAAGTACAGACAATGCCCAGCAGATTTGATAGATTTATAGACAGACAGGAGTTTTTGGTCACTGGATTGCAATGACTGACTGGGAACACAGTTGTGTAGAATGTTTTTTAGTGGTGGATAGACAGTTAGATGGATGCTGGATAATTTTATAAGTGGTAAGAAGTTGTGTATGTTAGCTGATGAGGCAGTTCTAACCAATTTAGGCTTTTTAGTGCTATACAGTGGTGAGTTCTGAAAGCGGTATTTGCTGTCAAATTTAGCAACTTTGTTATAGCACTGTTCAAGTTTTAATTTTGTGAAGCCTGAAGTTAGTAAAGATGGGAGCAGCACAAAAGTGTGAGGAGGAGATAAGTAGTGAGTGGCAAGTGTAGTTTTAGTTGAGTCGATGAGAACGTTTTTGGATCTGTAAAGCATCCCTAGTTTTTAATGAGTTTTTCTTATACAATTTTACATATGCAGGTTGAATGTATGATTATCACCCCTAATACTTTACTATAAGAAGTTACTTCAGTGTTTGTATTATCAAGATACAGGACTTTAAACTTTTTTTCATGACAGAGGAATTTGTAGGAAAAAAGTAGTATATATTTTTTTTTGGGGGTTGTGAATTATGAAGCCATTTGAAAACTTCCTGAGTAATTACTTGAAGGTGTACCAATGTTGTCAGATGTGCAAATGAGAGTGTCCCAATTTGTGGATGTATGGTGGGTGTTGGTGAAAATGTTAAAGAAGAGGGGACCAAGGATAGAGCTTTGTGGTACAACACTGGTGATTGAGAGGTAAAGAGAGAGAACATGGAATGCCATTTTACTGACCGATACCTATTGGATATGAAGCTTTTGAACCACAGAAGGTTGGGTTGAGAGAGACCTAGTGAGGACAAGTAAAGCAGAAGTTTGCTGTGACACACTGTGTTGAAGGCTTTACACAAGTCTAGAAATAAGGAAGAGGTTACTTTGCTATTATCTCTAACTTTATTGACATTATCTATATAGGTTAGAAGGGCAGTGATAGGTACTATGGGAAGGGATGCCTGTGTAGGTGATATGAGTTTTTCCTGCAGGAGATAGTCTAGCAATTGTATTTTGGCAAGGGAAGATAAGATTTCTATAGGTCTAAAGTTACTAAGGTCTGCTGCATTCTCTCCTTTGTGCAGAGGGTAATGTGTGACTTTTTCCAGAGAGAGAGGGAACATAGAATTCCTGGACTGATCTATTTATAAGGATTGTGACAGGACAGGCAATGCTATTGGCTGCTATTTTTAGGTACTTGCTTGAAAGGTCATCAGCTGAAGAAGAGCATGGTTTAACTTTTTTTTAAGAGTAGTTTTATATAGGATGTGAGCATGGTTTGAAGGTGAAAGTGGATGTGGTTATATGTGGCTGTTGGACAGGGTTGGGATTAGATGTTGAGGAATCCTTGGTTAGAGATGCTATACTATCTGTAAAATAAGAGCTTAACTGTATTGCAGTTTCAAGTGGTGAAATATCGGGAGAGGGGGTTTGGGTTGAATTTTTGACCGGGATATGTAAAATTTCTTTAATGGATGTCCAACTTTTTTTTAGAATTGTGTTTAGTATTATTCTGAAATTTATTGTAGTATATGTTTTGTCTTCATTTATCTGCTTTTTAGTACAATTGTGAAGCATTCTGAAGTTTTCAAGATATTGAGATGTTTTACATTTTTTACCATTCTGTCCATGCTTGTTCTCTATCCTGCTTTAGCATTGTACTCTTTCTAGATAGCCAAATTGCATTGCTTTTAGTCTCTTCCTTCTTGGAGATGCAAGGATATTTAGAAAAGCTGTATTCATTTACAGCAACGTCTAAGGGGAGGTTTTTTTTAAGTTACAGTTAACAGATGATACTGTAGTAATGAATATTTCTGGATTAAACTTGGAAAGGTTGTGTGTTGTTTTATAAATACTCTGTTTAACTGGATGTGTGAGGTGTCTGGTCAAACAGACTGGGAGATGATCACTGAGAGAGTCTGACATTGTACATGTGGTGGTGTATTTGTTAGGGTCTGATACTAGGATCCTGTCTAATAGGGAATTTGATGTCTTGCTATAACATATGGGGCTATTAATTAGTTGTGTGAAACCATGTAAGATCATGCTAAATGCAGGGGAGTTAAGAGTACCTTTTCTTGTGGAAATGTTATGGATATCCAGAGTAGGGTATCTTCCAATACAGCTGTATTATCACCAGGAGGGATTTAAAGGACAGTAATACATATTTATTTATAATTGTTTATTTTGAGGAAAGCAAGAAGCTCTGTTAAACTGAATTTTGATATTGGTGTGCTGTAAGGTGAAAAGTAGTAGGTGTTGGGAAATATTAAAGCAATACTTACACCTCTACTTTTGATACGGTCATTACAGATGATATTACAGCCAGGAGGTGTAACTTCAGAGTTGTTTATGCTGGGTTTAAGCCAAGTTTCAATTACAGTAAGAACATTGAGCTTATGTTGGGTGATCCAGGCATATAGTTCAGCAGCTTTATTTCTTATGCTTCTAACATTTACAGCAGCAAGAACTTGGGGATTGGCTGTTGTTGGGTTAGAGAAGTGTGTGAGTGACAATTATTTTTGTGCTCATTGTGAGAGGTGGGGCCAACATTAGGGTATATATCTCCTGCTAGAAGGATTTTAGTAAATTTAGGAATTATGCATACATGTTTTTTGGAGAGGATTCTTGCCCTTAACTTTGTTTTTGTTTGAGATGAAATGGAGTTAATCAGTCTATATCTGGAATAAGGGTGAGGATAAGTGGTTGGGGCAGAGTTGGAGAGATGTTGAGCAATATTACCGAGCCATGGTAGAATGAAAGATGGAACAGTAGAAGAAGAATACAGGATAAGCTGAAGAAAAGCATAAATAAGAACAGGAATCTGTATTTTATAGATGTCAAGTAGTGGGGAAGTAGCAATGAAGAAGGAAACAAGAAGTTGCAGGGAAGGAGGAGATTCAGTGATGGTGGATTGTGAAAGCTGGTAGAGGATAGGTAAGGAGAGAAGTATTTTCTATAAAAGAAGAGTTAGGCTGTCCTGATATCTTCCCTGGAATGTAAGGAATAGAGGGGCATAAAAGGCTGCAGTATAATGATGTAGTTAAAATAAGAAGAAATGAGGGTTCATTTGGGAAAAGTAAAAGATACAATGTGGAATAGATAGATACTATTAGGGAAGGTTGTGATTATGAATGGATGTAGTACAAAGCAATATGGGAAGGAGAAAGATAGTTGGGAATGGGGCTAAAAATTAAATGGAGATAGGGAAGTGGGAAACAACAAACAGAGTCAGTGGACCTAGACTTCTGGGTAAATTTCATGAACCGACTAATAAGTGGACTGTCTAGGTGCCAAGAAAAAAAGAAATACAAAGGACCTGGAGGAAAATCAGCTACAAAAGTTGAGGAAAAAACAGACTAGGAAAAGTACTGCAGTTGTTCAGAAAGAAGCAGTGCAAGTTCCAGACATGACTTCTACGAACCTAGAGGAAAGTATAAAGCAGTTGCACACAGACATGGTTAAAATAAACAAAACACTGATGGAGTATATCAACATAAATAATAAAAAGCTGGAAAAAAAATGGAAGCAGCTTTGAACAGATGTTCAGATAAGGTGACAGAACTGCAAAACTCAGAAGTTGAAATAAAGAAAAGGCTGGCTGGATGGATACGAGACTGCACAAGAAGAGATGCTTCAAAAAATAATAGAATTAGAGGACAGAGCAAGTAGGCAAAACCTTAGATTTTCTGCTGTAGCAGAGAAGCTGGAAGGAACTGACTGTTTTAATTTTATGAAAGTACAAATAAGCAGCTGGACTGGTATTCCACAACAAGAATCGTTATTTGAAAGGGCATACCATGCGTATGCTTCAAACCTGGCTGTGAAAAACCATCCTAGACCTTTAATAGTAAAAATGTAATCTTACCAGCAGAAGGAGTTAATTCTGACACAACTGTAGCAGAAGGACAAAGTACTAAAAGTGAGAGACAGCAGAGTATTTGTGGAGAATGACTACTCATTGCACACTAGCTAAAAGAGGAATACATTTATTCCATTATACAGGGCATGCTGAGAAGCAAGAGTGAGATTCAAACTGCTGTACCCAGCTATCCTCAAAATATTTTTCCCTGGAGGTACAAAACATTTTTTGATGAAGTACATACTAAGGATGAAATACAAAAGTCTCTCCAACAAAAAGTAAGCTGTGAAACATGAGGAGATTCTGCTTCTTGTTCTTCTGGTAATGAAGACCACAGAGAGACTGTCAGTGCCAGTGAAACCTGTTCCAGTGTTTCAATGGAAAATGATTGAAAGAAGGAAAAAAGTACAAAGGTTGACTAGAAGAACTGAGAGTGCACTGGAGATGAAGCAGAGATATGGTTTGGGAGATGGAGATGGAGATGGAGATGAACAAGAATATAATAAAATAATCTGGAAATACTGGACTTTCCTGGGCTTTGTTAAACTTGTAGGGGACTCTAAAGCATATGCCCTACTTCATGTCATTAATGTTCAGAAAAAAACACACAGGAGAGGGGAAGAGGAGGGAAAGAGTTAACTGTAAGTAAAACAATTTTTTTCTTAACAGCTGATGCATTCTCTAAATGCAAAATTGTAATGAGTGAGGCTCCACCAGGATCAATGCTTGGCCCTATCCTGTTTGGCATTTGATATGCAGATATCCAAGTGAATATCTCAGAAGTGTAGTTGGTCAAGTTTGCTGATGACTGCTAACTGAGCACGGTTATCCACTCATTCACTGATGCTAAGCCTGTACCAGCAAAGGTTAGAGAATGCACATACCTGCTGTACTGAAAATGAAGTTAAATGAAAAAAAAGTGCAATGTAGTCGTGTTCAGCAAAAATGTTGCAGCCACCTCATGTGTTATAAATGGCATTCCTCTTCAAGCAAAGAGGGTCACAAGAGATCTGGACACTTATATGAACAACTTTCACTTAATCATCATGCTTCCACCACAGTCAGGAAATCCTCCTATCTGGCCCAGTTAATTACCAAAGGAATATTTTCAACAGCCAAAGAGTTTACCCTGCCTCTGCCTGTATTCTTCCCTTATCAAACCCATCATCGTATAAAATGTCCCCTTTGCTAAGAACAAATCCAAGTAAATTGCTTAACTGTAAAGGATCCAAAGATTTCTAATCAAGAAAATCTAATGTCTTACATCTTTCAACTATCTCGTATGATTAGCACACTTCTCCTTACACTCAGTAGTCTACTGGGTGCTCTGAGGTGACCTGTGCAAGCTTTTCAAGCCATAAAGACCCAGTCTTATTTGACCTCCTATTTGTTTGCAAAAACAGTGCCTCTACAAACATTCACACTACAGACCTAAATCAGCACTAAAACCATAAACAAGACTCGCTGAAAGGATAGGTTCTTAACACAGCATGTTCCCAGCCTATAGAATAAGTTGCCACTACAGGTCAAACAAAGTACTATGTTGGCTAACTTTAAGGCTAGTCTTGATAACTGGACACATATTTACACCAGGCTTATCACGTAACGCACTATTAAAAAATACACACAAGTATTTTTATACCGTAAACAAACTTTAATGAATTTCGTCCTCAGGTAGGTAGAGCCTGCTCATGTAAGGGAACGGGCACTGGATGCTGCTGCAGTGACATAGGTGCACAAATCAAAATATCTGTCTGAACACTTCCAAATAAAAATCCCAAACCTTCTGGATTTGTTTTTCACAGTTGAGAGCCATACAGATGTCCTTTCATTGTTCCTTTGTAAATTGCCTTTCCAGTCTCCCTTACCAATCTTTTCTAACTTATATAATTGATTCAAACAGTTATCATGCAATATTTTAATTGCCATATTAATTAACCTCTTTTCCACAGCAGATTATGCTCTACACTCAAATAAAAATTCTAGCAGAGCTGGTCTTTAATGGCACACCCCCATCCCTTTCTGTTGGCCTATGCTCTGATATCAATCCCCTGATAGGGAAGGTAGTCTCTAACCTGCAGTCAAAACTTCTGCTTCACCTCCTACCACTTTATTACCTTTCCCTCTCTAGTTGTTTGCTCCCAATACCTTGGTTCTTTTGCCAAAATTTTCAAGTAAATTCCAGCTACCTCTTGCTTATTTTTAATACAATATCTTGAAGTCATCACTACTAGCAAAATTTCCATTCTCCATTCCAGTGTTGGCTTAGTTTTTAAATACTTTCTGCTAGTTTTTGAATATATTTTCTATGGTTGTTAAGGATCTGCATTCACAAATCCTACTCTCCTTATTTCTCAACCTTCCCTCATTTTGTCATCATCCCTTTCCATTTTGATTTATAACCTTCTGGAATCCGCTTGTGTTATGTAAATGATTCTAAACTGCATAGCTCTAAAGTATCCTTTCAAATCTGATAATCTTAAACCACCTTGTTCTATAGAGAGAAACTTATACCACTTAAGTCTCGCCCCTCTTTGCCTCCGAAATAAATTCCTTTAACTCTCCATTATCATCCACAGCTTTGCTTATAGTTGATAAAAATATGCCTGACTTAAATGTACAACAAAAGTGCCAAACACTTTCACTTCTTGTATCTTAACTATCTGTACACAGACAATCAAGAGCTTCCACTTTCCCATTTTTTAATATCTTTAGTTTAGTCTCTTTCCACATATCCTTAGCTGCTGTAACATAATCTCTTTTCAGTATGTTCACCTAAATACTTTATTTTATCACATCCCCATAAACATGGGTATTGCTGAAACAATTCATGTGCGAGTACACAGTCTACCACTACAGCCTTTGTTTTAGCTTCATTAATTTTTATATCCCGAAATTACTTGAAAGTGCTTCAAAATGTTATGTAACACTGAAATATCCTTTTCTGGATTTTCAAGAACAAAATAATGTTGTCTGCAAATACAGCTAACTCTTCGTGATTATCATGCCATTTATACTTGAGTATGTAAGTCTCTTGTTGTGCTTACCAATGGCTCTAAATACAAAACAAAGAGGAAAGAGGACAGCACTGCCTTGTTTTTCCATTTAAATACAGCTTGTCAGACAGGAACCCTCTCACATTAATACTTGTCTGTGGATCCTTCATACATACTCAGTTAACTTTAGTAGTTTATCAAGGAATGCTAATGCTACCATTGCCCTGCTCACATAATCCCAACTGACTGTACCAAATTATTTCTTCTGCATGAAAACCCATCAACAGCAGCATTTTCTTACATTTTGATTTACTGTTTCATCATTGTCCCATTATTGCTGTCAAACACTTGCTTCCCCTCCACAAAGCTACATTGATTTATATCTATTAATTTTGGCAAAACCTTTGTTTATATTGCCCACGATGATGGGAAACACTTTATAATCATAATCTAAAATTGCAATACGTCTCTTTGGGTAACACAGACAGAATAGCTTTCTTTAAGATGCTGGTACTCTCTCCTTTTAAAATACCATTAAACAAAACCTTCTGGATCTTTATTACTTTGTTCCCTCCTAACTTCCACAAGAATACCATCTATTCCTGGACACATTCCTTACAACTGATTATTCATTCTCTGATGGAGGAAAGCCAGAATCACAAAGGATTCAAAGCACACCACTGGAATTGCTAGCAGTCACTGGGAATCCTGAGTGCAGAGAGGGGGTCAGGTGATACCAGATCAACAGATCTTGCACATAGGGCATAAGCCATGCAGCCTAGATATAACAGAACAAGAACTTTAAAGATATACTGCTTAATGGGTAGCCAGTGCGGACCTCACAGCACCAGAGTAATCTGTTGGTACCTAGATACCCCACACTAAGATCAGTTGTTGAGATGTTTGCCAGCTGCAGGTGATCATTCTGTGTCTGGAAGCCTGGGTAAACGGTGTTACTGCAGTCCAAGGAAGGAGAATAGGCTGTGTACTAAAGTACATAAATCCAAAGGTGGAATAAAGTGCTTGAAAAGTTCAACATTCTTAAGATGGGAGCAACAGGCTTTGAAAAACACCTAAAATCTGGTCCTTTAACATGAACTTTTTATCAGTCACCACTCATAAATCACTCACCTTCAACATGAACTGCATATTGTCTCACTGTAGATGTTGTGAGAAAAAAGTGGCTTTAAGAAGTCCCCAAGACTAGCATGCATGACCACAGCCACTGTCCTGTTAGTGTTGAACTAAATTCAATATAAAAGCATAGATGCTGTGTGGTTAAGTGCTACACTGACTCCTGATGGATGGAACAGTAAAGCAGCAAATCTGCACAGCAGTGATACTGTATCTCACTTGATCAAATGACATCTAGTACATGCAGCAAAGATATGCTGTTACTCTCTGAACCTATTTCCATGTGGTCTTACAGACAGGAAGGAGGCAAGCCAGTCCTGACTACACCAGTGACATTGCAGCAGTGTGCCAGCCACTCAAGAAAGACTGGATGGTCCACTATATCAAATGCTGGTGATAAATCTAACATGACCATAACAGAGTGATGATGATCCCTCAACCGAAAAAGTCTGTTAGAGATCTAGTGAGGGCAGCCTCAGTACTATGACATGAAAACCATACTGGAAGGGATCATTAATGTTATCATCTCACATGTAGGATTGTGGCTGCGGGTACACTAGTGTCTCAAGAACCTTACCTAAGATGGGAAGCTCTGAAATGAAACAATAATTGCCCAGCTAATCAAACTCTAATCCTGCAGTTTTAAAGACTGGAGTTAACTAAGGTCTCTTTTATTCAAGATGGAACACCTCTTTCCTCAAGTAAAGAAAGAATAACCTGCTAAAAGACTGGACCTTATGCCACCATACAACCCAAAACAAAGCTAGTGGGCCAAGGATCAAGTTCACAAGCATAATTATTCATACTGGCAATGAAAGGCAGAAAAATCATTATAATCAGGGATAAAAACTCCAACCAAAAAGTGGCCTCAGCACCTGATGGGCACCAGTGAAGTTCGATCCAGCAATCATTTTTTGGCATCCCTAATCTGATGAGGGGCAAGCTCGGCAGCAAAGTAAGTCATATTCTTTAATAGATAAATACATCTGTGTAGGTTGTACAGCTTCCCCACCATGAGGATAAGAGTGGACAGCTGGTTTGGCAAAGCAGATATTACACAGGACAAGTAGTCAAGATTTATTCTATGAAATCTTAACCTAGAAAACCGAAATATGGTTATCCAGGTCAAACTTGTCCTCAAGCAAACCAGAGCAATTGCATTTATGCTTGAGCGTTCAGCTAGTCCTCCCCAGTTCATAAAGTTTAAAGTCAAAACAAGGCCCTGCAACACTAGGTGGCCAGACTTGTTCACAGCTTGATGGCCATAATGTCAAATGAGCAGGCAAGGTAATGTTTACAAGTCCCAACCAACTACCCCAGAGTGGTGGCACTACAGCCTTAAAGTTGACTGTGTAAAACGGGACTAAAAATGTCTCTGAGTGATCAGTGTATCCTCCGATGCATTTGGACTACATATGGGTGATTCAGCTGGGGCTAGTCAGCCATGAACTGAATGATCATGTGATCAGATTAAGTAACTGTCTTGACTATCACATAACTAACTAGTCATAACAGAGCATTGGACAGGCCAAGAAAGACACAAGATGACAAAGTGGACTGCTGAAGATAAGGAAGAAATTATGTAATGTTACCATTAGACAAAAAGCCCAGAATTTCCAGACAGAGGATATTTAAAAAGAGTAAGAGAAATTAGAGGAAAGAAAAATACTTGCACAAGAAAAACTGTTAAAAGCTACAAACAAAAAGTATGTTCCTTAATAGAATATATCAACAACAACATTATATAGACAAAGAAACTCTGGAATTATAGATAAACTCACTAAACTAGGTAAAAATCCCTATGTCACAAGATGGGTTGTCAACTGGCTCACTGACAGAAACCACACTGTGAAAGTAGCAGACTCTAAATCCAACTTCAGACCAGTGACAAGTGGAGTACCACAGAGGTCAGTCCTAGGTCCTCTCCTGTTTGGTATCTACTTCTCTGAAGTACAGGCTAACGCAGAAGGTCTTTGGCTAACAATGTTTGTAGATGACTGCAAACTAGGAGTAATGATCAAAACTCCTAACGATGTGGACATCCTACAAAAGGGCCTCACTGAGACATACGCCTGGTGTCAAAGCCATGGCCTCAAGCTCAATGCCAAAAAGTGAATTTTCATCCCTTTTGGTAAAAGCTCTCTACCCATGAACTACCACATAGGTGGTAGTCTACTTAACACCGAAAGTGTGATAAGAGACCTTGGGACACAGGTGGACAAGTAGTCTCTCCTTTGATAATCACATCGCCACAGTAGTCAGGAAATCCTTCTATGTGGCACACCTCATCACAAAAGGTTTCTCATCCAGGAAAAAAGAGGTAATTGTTCCCCTCTACTCATCACTCATTAAACCCATTATAGAGTACAACGCCCCTTTTGGTATATACCTCACAAGACATCTACAACAACTGGAATGGCCAAAGAAAAACCTCACAAAGAGGATTACTGGCCTCAAACAGATGCCCTACGGAGACTCTCTCAAAAAACTCCAGCTTTACTCTGTCACATATCGCCTACTCAGAGGTGATATCTGCCTAACGTACAAAGTTACGTCAAACCCAGAGCTGTTGGACATGCTCCACATAAAGAAATCCCAATCCCTCAGAGCTACACGCTCTAGGGACCTAAACCTTGTCACCACAATAAACAGAACATGCTGGAGGGATAGGTTCCTGTCCCAGAGACTTCCCATACTCTGGAACACATGACATATCTATATCAAACAAAGCTCATCATTAGCACTCTTCAAGAAAAATCTTGATGACTGGATGGGAGATGGGAAATTCACCCCGGGGATCATTTCTGTCTCTCTGCTTGACAGGGGCACAGGAAAATAATTTTCTTGGGTGGCTAAAGCCAGGGTACCGTTTGGCTAGGCTTATATAGGCCCTAGGGCCAATAGCCTAGTACCTACCTATGAACCTATAAGAAACATGATGGAATATATACACAAAGGAAGAAAGTCAAACTAATCCATAGAAACAATGTAGCACCAAAAACATTTCAAGAAAAATACAGGCAAAAGTACCCAGAAATGGAAAACTTTAAAATACAAAAAAATAAGATCACACGGGGGATTTTAAAAGAGAGGATTAGTGAGATAGAAGTTAAAACAAACAGAAACTAAAGTGATAGACTACCTGCAAAGTGAAGGGTTAGTGTGGAGACGCCAACACAGGTAATGTTACAACATGATGGAACAATGGGTCCCCAGATGAAGGAGTAGCAGGTGAAGTGGGAGACATCTAAAGAAGATTTGCCATATACTGATGCTCTGGAGCCCTCTGCAGGAGGCCCATATGAAAGTCAAGTTGGAGTTTTACAGCAAGGAAAAGGGCAGGAAATAGGGGTAATCCTGACACAGGTAATTCTGCATCGTGATGAGCCTGTGAGTCTACATATGAAGGAGTGGGATGCATTGGAAGAACATAAGTCATAGAATGATGTTCTGGAACTTTCTTTAGAAGACTCAGTGGAAATAGTAAAGATGATCATTTTAGTCCAGCAGAAAATGATCCAAGGGAAGACCTGCTTGACTTAATAGAGATGGACAGACATATTAAGATAGAAGAAAGAAATAAATTATAGAAAGTAAAGACCCAAAATGTTAGAAAACTGGTGAAACACGTGAACATAGTAATCAGGACTACTAAGAGAAATGTATGTGAAATAACAGAAATAAACAGGATATACCAATGTACAGCTAAACAAAGTGTTACCACAAAAATGTAGCTCAACAAGGAAAAGAAAGAGAACAAGCAGAATGCTACCACAAAAACACTGAATGGAGAAAACTACAACACAACTAAGACAAGAAGCATCACTGCTGGAATAATATAGAAAAGAAAACATATCATCAAGAATCCTTAGGAGGACAGACATGTTAAAGTCAGTGCACAACATCGATACAGATCTGGATTAATCATACACCATTTTCAATAATACACTGAAAATAACACAAGCAGAAATACTTAGAAGGTATACAGATAAAGTAAAAAAAAAAAAAAAATTCAATGATGACCCAAAAAGGTTTTATACAGTAAGGCCTTATTATAGGTTCATAGGTGTTTACTAGGCTAATGACCACAAGGGCCTTTTTAAGCCTAGCCATGCATCCCAAAGTGTATGCAGGGGTTTGGGAGATGAACCATTTACAGGTTACCTGTGTCCATTAGAGACATAGGTGCCAAAACAGGGATGAATTTCTGGTTTCCCATCCAATTGTTCAAGTTGCACTTGAATTGGGTTAGACAGGAACTCTGCTTCATATGGATGGGGAGCCTGTTCTATAGACGGGGTAGTCTCTGGGATACATACCTATCTCTCCAGCAGGTCCTACTTATATCGCAGGCAAGGTTTAAGTCTTTAGAATGAGCAATTCTGGTGCTTTGTTATGTGGATATGCAGGAAAGCCATCAGAGTGGGGTCTAACAATGCCCTGTATACCACGCATAGATCTCCCCTCAAAAGCGTGTAGGAGACAGAATACAGAGATAGGGCCTTGAGGTGATCTGCATAGGACATATTACACCCTGTATTCTTTTAGTGAGGAACCTCTGTGGACATTCCAATTTTTGGATGTGCCTGGTTAGGTACATACCAAAGGGGGTATTGTACTCAATGACAGGTCTGATGAATGCCGAATACAATGGAATAATGACTTCCTTTGTTTATAAGTTGCGCAACACAGAATGATTTCCTCATCACTGTAGACATGTGATGATCAAAGGCTAGATTACTGTGTGGGTCCCTAAGTCCCTGACTACTGGGTCACCTCTAAGGGATGTGTTGTCAATATGAGAGTTACCAGGGATGGATGACTTCCCAAAGGATACCATTATGCATTTCTTGGCATTTAGTTTTAGTCCATGGCTCTGTCACCAGCTGTTTGTCTATGTCAGCATTTTCTGGAGAACATTTGTGTCAGTGTGAGATTCAATGACAGCTCCTAATTTGCAATCATCTGCAAATTTAGTCAGCCAGAGACCACTGACATTGGCCTTGACTTCTGAGAAGTAAATGCCAAAAAGAAACGGTCCAAGGACTGATCCTAATCCCTGAGGGACTCTACTTGTGAATGTCCTCTTTGTAGAGGTGGACTCCCCAACTCTAACTTTCTGGGCCTTATGTGTGAGACAGTTGCCTATCCACTGGGTGACATACGGGTTTGTACCTAACCTCTTGATTTTTTCAACAATACCCGAGTGGGGTATTGTGTAAAATGCCTTGGTCAGGTCAAAGTCGGCAGTTGTGTAGGCATGATTTGCCCTTGATGAAACCAAACTGGGTTGGGTCCAGTGTCTGGAGGTTTACTATATCTCTGTTGATCATCTCCATGATAATTCTTTCCATGGCTTTACATATAAGACTAGTCTGTAGTTTCCAGGGTCTGTAGATGGCCCACCTTTGCGTAGAGGGATGATTGTTGCCTTTCTCCATTCATGAGGCATGAAGTCTGTTTGGAGGCTACAGTTAAACAGTAATTCCAGAGGCCCTGATAGGTCATGTTTCATGCTATTAAGAAGGCATCCTGGGATACTGTCTGGGCCCATTGATGCAGTGTGCTTGGTCTTAGAGAATGAATTAAGGACCTGTGTCCTAGTGATAGTATGGAGAGTTATATTTGATGATATTTCCTGAGGGAAGGTTGAGGGGGAGAGAGGGGTAAAGTTGGAGCGGAATTTATCATCCAGGAGGTTTGCTATATCTTATGGCTCAGTACAGGTTGCTCCATTTTAAATGAGCTCTGTACACAATTGTGTATTAAGTTTAATTCTTTGGTTACTAAAAAAGCAATTATGAAAAAATGAAAATCAAAGTCTTTACCAAATGTACCTGAAGTATTAAATATTATAAAACAGAAAAAAGAACTGGAAGAGGGATCTTTAGAAAAGGAAAGAAGCAAATTACATAGATGTAAACGGAAATGGTGGGAACAATACACATAATATTGTTCAGGAGGAGGAGGAGGAAGTTTAAGGGGGAGCTGAAATTCAGCAATTTTTTGTACTAATGGACGGATTATAGTAGCTAAGAAAATATATGTGATGTATACTGTATTTAAATGGAAAATGTTAAAATATTTTATTTCCTTTTCTGTTAAAGTTTCTCTATATCTTAGGTGATAATTTAATAAAGGTAATTAAGGGAAAAAATGTTGTATACAAAACTGGGGAAAAAAAGCAAAAGGAATAGACTTCCAAGATTGCTACACACTGATTAACAGCTTAACTTCAGCTTTCTTAGTGTGAAAAAAGAAACAGAGACAAGGACATGAACTCGGCCACTTTTAGTAAATTCAGTTACTGGACAGTAAGTACACTGCCTGGATACTAGCAAAAAAGAAACTGAGAGCTTGAAAGAAAATCATCTAGAAAAGGTTGAGAAAAACACTGACAGGGAAGAATCCTTCAGCTGTTCATCAAAAAGAAGCTCAAGCTTCACTTTTAGTTCAAGACATGGCTTCCAGTACTCTAAAGGAAAAAAGTCAAATGTGATCAGAACTGATTAAAATAAAAGAAACATTTAAGGAGTACATGAACTCAAACAAATAGAGAGGTTTCAAAAAATGGCCAAATTAGTGGACAGAGCACACAGAGAAAATTAAAAGTGATGTGCTCACCATAACTAGGCATTTGTGTCTTTCATTTTCATTCTTCCTCAACACAAGGGTTTAAATCTGACTCAGCCGCATACTCCAGACGTAGGATCCAACTCTCGAGCTTCTACTTTAAATCATAATGCCTTAGTCCCTCCTCATTACCTCAGATCGAGTTTGTTACCATAAGGCCTGTAAACAAAGTCCAAACGGTTTCTCCAGAAGATTTATGGATGGGGGTTGGATGGGAGGGAAGTTGAGGAAGAATGAAAAAGGACAATGCAGATGCCAAGTTATAGTGAGTACATAACTATTAAATGTGATGTTGTCTTTTACATTCTTACTCAACACATGGGACAGAGTACCCAGCTATGTTGATCTTGGGTGGCCCTCATGGAAGGGTATTCTGGAGTACCACTGAACCAAAGGTGGCTCTGTTTCTAGATATAATATCCAATCTGTAATGAGTAACAAAGATATGAGCATTGGACCAAGTGGCTTCTGCACAATCATCATCAATGGATGTTCTTGACCAAAAGGCAGATGAAGCAGTTATGGATCTGGTCAAATGAACCTTGGATGGTTTTGGTAGGAGAATGCATTTCTTGGATATATTCTAAACAAGGCAATCCGTAATCCATTTAGCTAAAGTGACTCTAGAAACTGGTAATCCCAGTCTTTGTGGTGACAAGGAAACAAATAGTTGATCTCATTTTCTGATTTGTTTTGTCCTGTAAAGATAAAAACGTAATTGTGAACATCAATAAAATTATTTTTCTTTATTCGAAACATTTCAGTAAAAACTAAATGAAAACTCCAGCCAAGCTAGAACTTCCACTGAGTGACCTCTCAAACTCTTGTAACAGATGTCCATCAACTGGGTATACTAGCCCTGTGTTTCTTATCTTAGTCAAACACTTTGCTTGTGCTGTGCTAATGAGGTCATAAGGCCGAAATATGCATATCCACAGCTAGTGGGGTTTGGCTTTATTGGCCTGAAATTGTCCATAGAAATGACTTAAAAAGAAATAAGTCATGGGCATTCAGAATCACCATATAGCTGAAACACCTGATGAAATAAAGTCCAAAAACCACTTGAAAACACAAAACTTACAAGTGAAGTGGTAGGAAAAAGCTAGTAGAAAAAGTAACGCTCCAATCACTACAACCAGAATGTTTTATTAGGTAAGCGCTTTCAGTGGTGAAAATGTCCCACCTTCATCAGACCCACCTGATGTTCAGAAGGGTCATTTGCATATATTCCATGTGCCTCTGATACAAGAGGTTTGAGAAGTCACTCAGTGGAAGTTCTAGCTTGGCTGGAGTTTTCATTTAGTTTTTTCTGTAGGACCTTCTCACTCTTTGTTTTAGTTTATTTGAAACATTTGGGAAAAAGACTGGTAAATGAATGGATTGGTTAATGTTAGTTTCAGAGGCTACCTCAAGTAAAAAGGAAGGGTTTGTCCGTAAGGTAACACTAACTTTATGGAAAGTAATGTAAGGGGACTTAGAAGTGTGAACCTATAGGTTCATAGGTATGTACTAGGCTATCTGCCCGAAGGCATTCATAAGCCTAGCCAGAAGGTGTTGGCTTTCACCGCCCCCTTAGATTAGTTCCCTGTGCCTCTGTCCAGCAGAGCCACTGAAGTGATCCCCGAGGTAAACTTTCTGTTTCCAATCCACTCATCAAAGTTTCTTTTGAAGAGTGTTAGCGAGGAGCTCTGCCTAATGTAGATTGGGATCTTGTTCCAAAGTAAGGGAAGTCTCTGGGACAGGAATCTATCCCTCCAGCACATCCTATTTATTGTTGTGGTGAGGTTTAGATCCCTAGAGCGTGTGGCTCGAGGGGATATGGTTTTCTTTAGGTGGAGCATGTCCATCAATTCTGGGTTGGACATGGCCTTGTATGTCAGGCAGAGATCACCTCTAAGAAGGCAGTATGCAACCGAGTACGGCTGTAGTTTCTTCAGTCGAGCTGCATAGGGCATCTGTTTGAGGCCAGTGAACCTCTTGGTGAGTTATTTCTGTGGTCTTTCCAGCTGTTGCAGGTGTCTTGTAAGGTACATCCCAAATGGGGCGTTGTACTCTATGATAGTTCTGATGACTGATGAGTAGAGGGGCACAATGACCTCTTTTGATCTGGATGCCAACCCTTTTGTGATTAGGTGGGACATGTAGAAGGATTTTCTAACCACTTTGGCAATGTGATTATCAAAGGTGAGATTACTATCTACTTGGGTCCCCAGATCCCTTATTACGTCTTCTGTATTTAGGGGACTACCACCTATGTGGTAGTTTGTGGGTACTTTATTTTTTCCAAAGGGGATGACTACGCACTTTTTGACATTTAGCTTGAGGCCATGATTTTGACACCAAGTATCCATCTCAGTGAGACCCTTTTGGAGGATGTCTGTGTCAGCCGGAGAGTCAATTATAGCCCCTAGTTTGCAGTAGTCTGCGAACTTGGTCAGCCATAGTCTTCCTATGCTTGCCTGTACCTCTGAGAAGTATATGCCGAACAGGAGGGGTCCTAGGACTGAGCCCTGGTGAACGCCACTTGTAACCGGTTTAGAGTCGGATCTAGCTCCCGCAGCTCTCACCATGTGGGTTCTGTCCATGAGCCAGTTGGCAACCCATCTTGTGACATAGGGGTTTATGTTCAGGCTGGTGAGCTTGTCTATAATACCAGAATGGGGAATAGTTTCAAAGGCCTTAGCGAAGTCTAGGTAGGCTGTGTGTACCACCTTTCCCTCATCTATAGCCTTGGTAACTGTCTCAAAGAAGTCCACCAGGTTTAGGAGGCATGATCTGCCCTTAACAAAGCTGAACTGGGTAGGGTCCAGTGTTTGGAGGTTCCCAATGTCTCTGTTAATGAGTTCCATGATGATGCGCTGGATGGCCTTGCAGACCAAGCTAGTCAGGCTTATAGGGCGATAGTTCCCGGGGTCTGTTGTGGCTTCACCTTTGTGGAGCAGAATAACCGTTGCTGTGTGCCACTCTATTGGTACGTAGCCTGTGGAGAGGCTGAGTTTGAACAGTGTGTTTAGGTGAGGGGTTAGTTCTTCTTTGAGCTCGCTTAGGACACAGCCTGGGACACCATCTGGTCCCATTGATGCTGTGTTTCTGGCTTTGGAGAGGGCTGTTTTAACCTGAATGTCTGTGATTTCAGGGACTCTACATTCTTCTGGTATGGTTATGGGCCCTTTTGGGGGTGAGAGGGGGGGTGAAGTTTGCACTGAACCTGTCTGCCAGGATGTTGACGATATTGATCGGTTCGGTGTATTTTGTGCCATTCTGCACTAACTCCGAGCAGATCTGAGCATTGCCACTTAGATTCTTGACATAGCTAAAGAATGCCTTGTGGTTATCTTTGGAGTACTTGGCAATATTTCTTTCAAGGCTCACCTTGGATGATTTTATGAGGGATTGTAGTTTCTTGCTGATACTGATCAGGGATGTCTTCCCTTCTTGGGATTTTACTCTTTTCTGTACTAGTTTCCGCCTTCTATTGTATAGCTTGTTTATGGCAGGAGTCCACCAAACTGGTTTCCTTTTCTTGGAGGAGTGAGTCTTGGTTTTGCTTGGGATGGCATGATCCATGCATTCTTGTAGGTGCTCGTAGAATGCATTAGTAAAGGATTTTGCAGCTTGGACAGCATTATCCTTCAGCATGGGGGCTTTGAAACTTTCAACCTTGGTCTTAAGTAATGTGAAGTTTGCTTTTGAAAAGTTTTTCACGGGGGTTTTCTTGTCCGGGAGTGGGGGTGGAATGTGGATATCCAAAGTGATTTGTTTATGGTCATATCTAACCAGCGAGGGGTTGACCTCTGGTGTGGAACACCGGTCGCCCATGTTGGTGATGACCAGGTCCAATATGTTGCCCCCTCTGGTGGGAGTGTTGACCAGTTGAACCAGAGCGTTTGAGTTAATAAATTCTAAGAAATGTTGGGCAAGGGAGTTAGTACTTGAGTAGTTCTCCCAGTTAATGTTTGGGTAATTGAAATCACCCAATATTAGGGTGTTTGGTAGGACCTTTATGTTTCCCAGTATTTCCAGAATAGCGGAATGGAGGTCCTGGGACATGGTGGGTGATCTGTAGCAAGCTACAATTTGAATTGCAGTTTTGCCCATTGTTAGTTGCATGTGGATGATCTCTGAAGCATCATGCTGTGCCATTAACTTGGAGGTGTGGGTATCCTTGATGAATATGGATACTCCCCCACCTTTTGTATTTCGGTTTGGGTTTTGTGGCCGAAATGTATGGTATGAGTTGTAGCCTGGTAGTGTTGGGGTGCCCTCTGGAGCCTTAAACCAGGTTTCTGTTACTGCACATATAACGATTTTCTCCATACTGAGGAGTGCCTTGAGTGCGTGCATTTTGAGGTTTAGACTTCTGGCATTGAGTAGCATTACCCTCAGTTTTTTGTTACTTGTGCTATTTACGAAGGTGGGTTTGTCTTTTGAGCCTTGCCTAAAAAAGGCACTATGGGGGTGGCAAGAGCCTTGGCCAGTATTCGAAAGCCTTAGGGTGACAGGTGCAAGCCATGTCTAGCGAAGCAGCATGGCTTGTCGAACATGTCATCCCAGGCGGACAGGCACTGGATCCCCTTTGAATGACACCAGAAACTTAGCCAATTGTTGAAATTGAGAATTTTTTCTTTATACTGTGGTATCATTCTTGGTGAGGGCAGGATGCTACTCAGGGTCAGGGTCATACCGGCCTGGGCTACATGATCAGAGAGCTCTTCCATGTTTCTTTTCATGTAGTCCAGGGAGGTACGGCTCAGGTCATTCACACCAACATGGACAATGACAGAGTCATATTTGTACTTGTTCTGGAGTAACCTGAGTGCTTGTGTTATGTGGCGGATCCTGGCTCCCGACAGGCAGCTAACCGTAACCTTCTCCTTATTCAGCCTAGTGAGTGAGACATCAGTGTGCCTGACTATAGAGTCACCTATTACTAGTATGTTGGGTATGTTATTTTGCCTTAAGGACTGTGAATGCATGGCACACTGGTTTTGTGAAGTATGTGTTTCATGGTTTGTGTTGGGGGGTGGAGGTTGCTTGGATGTTTGCTTTGGAGGTCTCTGTTGGTTTTGCAGATTTTTATTTAGAGCCTCCGAGTATGTTTTCATGTATTTATGTGTGTTTTTTGCCAGTGCTGCTTTAATGGGTCTGTGTGAGACTGGTGGTGTTATGCAAGTATTTCCCTTCTCCTCTTGACTGTCTGATCCAGTCTTGGAACCTAGGAGCTCAGCAATCCCCTTTGCAGAAATAATGGCTACTAAGACTAATGTTTTCCATGAAAGGAATTTTAAATCAGTTTTAGCTGAAGATTCAAAAGGTTTCTGAGTTAGACCTTGTAGTACAAGTGAGAGATCCCAGGGAGGTGAAGGATCCTTTATTGGTGGTCTGAGAAGAAAAACAACCTTTAGAAACGCTTTGCATAATTATATGAAGCCAAGGAATAATTTGTCTCCTGTGTGAAAATTAAAGATAGCTACTAATTGTACAGAAACTAACTCCTTTAAAAAGAACTGCCAAAAATTGAAGAACTGCAGAAACAGGAGCAGGAAAAGGATCAAGCTCATTTTTCAAGGCCCAAATGGAGAATCCTTTCCATTTGCTCTTATAAACTTTCTCAGTTGAGTCTTTTTGGGAAGATAAAATGATGGTACACACAGAGGAAGAAAGCCTGGACTGTCAAACAATTAATGGAAGTGGAGAAGCCACGCGGATAAGTTTGAGGGCTCAGGCATTGGGATGTTTGATTCTGGATGGGTGTGAAAGGAGATCCAGACATGGCTCCAGTATCCATACAGGATAACAAAGATGAGACCGTAGGAAGGGGAACCATGCCTGTAAACGTCAGAAGGGATCAATGAGGATGACTACGCTGTTCAGCCAATTTGCTTTCTGTAGAAATTTGGAACTCAGAGGAAGAGGGGGGTAACCATAAAGACAACCAGATGGCCAAATGTGGACTACAGTATCTCTCAGTGAATCCCCCTAAGGGGAGATAAGAGCAACGTACCTGCAGCACTTCTTGTTGTGGGGGGACTCAAACAGGTCACAGCAAGGTTAGCCCCAAAGACGGAAAATCCTCTCCACCACAGACTGATTTAGAGACCACTTGTGAGGCATCAGAATGTATCAGCATAATTTGTCCACTAGTATGTTGGTTTTCCCCAATATATGTGCTAAAATTAGAAAGCAGTCTGAGGAGATCATCCATTCCCACACTCTCATGGCCTCTCTGCATAGGTAAGACAGAGTTCCTCCTTGTTTGTTTATGTAACAGACCACAAACATATTGTCAGTATGAATCGCAATTCTCCCTAGAGGAAGAGCATCTTGAAAGGCTTGTAACACCAATAGGACTGCTTTTATCTCTAGTACATTGATATGCAGATTGGTCTCTTGGGGGACCACATACCTTGGACAGTCATTCCCAGGGAATGCCCCCCACCCCAATTGGGAGGTGTGCACAGTCACTGTTGTCATTGCGGGTAGTAAAACAAAAGGTCAGCCTAGGTAAATGTCATTCAACTTGATCCATCATTAAATGTGTCATTTGCAAATAGGGGTAAGTTTAACTAGAAAGGATAGGAGTTGTCAAAGAATGGACCACTGAACAACTAGAGTCCACTGAAGGGCATGCATAAAGAGTTGTGCCAAGAGAAACAATACAATGGCTGCAGACATGGATCACAGTGCTTGAAGGACTGATCTGGCTGATGGAGATGGATGAGAGATAAGCAGCTGAACCTGACACCTGAAGGTGAATATGCAATAAATTTGTAGTGATGCTATCTGTGTTGCTGTATTCAGAAGAGTACCAATGAACTTCAGGCTCTGGACTGGCATCAAATTTGACTTTGCATAGTTCATTGTTATCCCCAGTAAGTGGCAAATCTGGAGCAAATAATTCCTGGACTTATGAAGAAGATGCCTGGAGGGAGCGGTAAGGAGCCAGTCGCCCATATATGGAAACATTTGATATCCTTTGAGTCTCAGATGAGCACCCACCACTGCCATACATTTGGCAAACACCTTGGAGGCTGCGGTGAGTCCAAAGTGTAGGGCTCTGAATTAGCATTGACTGGCTCCCAGCCAAAACTAAGTGTCTTCTGGACTGCCTATTTTGATGTGATAGTATTCATCCTGAAGATCTATGGAGCATGTCCAATCATCCTTGTGAAGAAATGGCAGAATGGACTGAACTGTAACCATTTGGAATTTCAATTTTTTTTCAAATACTGATTCAATCTGCTCAGATCCATAATTGATCTGAGGTCCCTTGTCTTTTTGGGCACTAAAACAAAGCGCGAGTAAATTCCGAACCCTATTTACTCTAGTGGAACATCTTGGATGACTCTCTTGTCTATAAACTTTTGAATTTCTTGTGCTGCTACCTTCCTCTGACTGGGTAGACTATTGGGAAGCTTTTTTTCCATTTGCAAATAGGAAAAATGGAATGGAGTAACCTCTGGATATTATTTTTAGCAACCAGAAATCTCTTGTTATGTATATGGGTGCAGGAATAATCATCCCTCAACTGCCTCCAGAGTTGGACAGTCAGGCAGCACTTCAGGAACACTGGAAGGGTCTGTCCAGAAAGGAATCCCAGAAACCCTGGTTCTGTAGGCCTCATATGCCACTAGGGTGTGAAGTCACCTACTGGAATTTCCTTCTCTGCCTCTGGAGGAGTTGTCCCCATGCGGATCTTGGAAAGGTCCCTGAGATTTTTGGAACCACATTTTCTTATTACCTCTATGATTCCTTGAAAAGGTTCATTGAGGGGTAGAAAACTTGATTCCCATGGCAGACAGTATTTCCTTCTTGTTCACTGCATGTAAGTATCTCTTTTACCAATGGACCAAACAAAGATGTGCCATCAAAGGGGGAGTTGATGAAGGATGTCTTAAACAGCTCCACAAAGTCACATAGCAGCATCCAGGCATGTCTTCTTATGGCAAAGCCAGAACCAGCCACTCATGAGGTGCCTTCAGCTGTGTGAGAGATTAACCTCATCGCAGTGTTTGACAATAGAGTGGCCAGTTCAGAGGACGTTCTTTTGAAGTCCTCCAGAGACATGGACTGTAAGAAAGTATTTGACAGTTCCTTGATCAAATCACTCTAAACCATTATGAAGTGTGCCAGGTAATTTAAAGACCTCAGGGCAAAGGCTGCTGAGGCAAAGACTCGCCTTCCAAATCTGTCCCATGCCCTAGACTCCCTGCTTGGTGGGTGGATAGAAGAGCTTTGTTCTGCTAGCTCTTTCTTAGTGGCTGCCACCGCCACCACCATTGCATCTACTGGGACTCTCTTACTCCAGTGGGGTTTGTCTTTGGGAGGGGATGATAATTTGTGAGGTTAATTTCATCTGCCAGTGGGTAACCCAAGACATAGAAGGGCCAGAATCAAAAGCTTCCAAAAATACTGATTCTTTTGGAGATGGGTTTCTGAGAATCTCTAATATGTCTCTGAAGGAGAAGTCATCTGGTGGTGATCTGGGGGACCCTTCTCCTTCACCAAAATTGGTATCTTCCATGAGAGACTCCAGTGGGGAGTCTCTGTGTCTCTTTTTTGATGAATCTCCTCAGTTGGGTGCTCAGTGGAGATATCCGAAGAGAGGGGAATTTCCTCTACAAGAACTGCTTAGAAACTTGCTGGACCTGGCTGTCCCTGTGGAGCAGGCCTGATCGACTTGGTGCTTGAAGCTAACAAGGAAAAGGGAAAGAATGAGAAGGCAGTTCTCTAGAAACAGAAAAGGCCCTTTCCACTACTTTGAAGGCAGAGTGACCTGGAGAAGCTGCGACCATCTGAACCAGAGCCAAAACTCTCTGTACAGGTAGATCACAACCACTTCCTGGTCCATGCCTCAAGGATGGAACTGGACCTGAAGTGTCCAGGGCCGAGGCACTGAGAGACAGGGATGGATCCAACAGAAGAGTTGATCCTGGTCCCATGGATCTGGTGCCGACACTTCAGCTTCAAGACCCATTCCAAACTAAAGGTATCAGAGCGGAATTAGTCAGGGATTCCAGTGGAGTCGAACAAGAGATCTTCTTCCGATCTTACTCTAGACTTCTTAGGAGCTCCAAAACAGCTGGATAGATCGGAGAAGGAGAGAGTATAGCGTGGGCCGTCAAAGGAAGACTTTCAGACCCATTTGGGGACATAGCTGGTATGACCCACAACTGGATCTGAGCTCTGTGAAATTTTCATATTATCCTATCCACATCCACTTCTCATAAACTTCTGGAGGATGAAGTGGATTGTGGTCTTGAGTGTCTTTTAGGTGTTTGTAACAATGGAGAACGCAGAGTTGGAGAAAGTGGCTTATTGATATACTCTGGCATATTCACTGTGAGGTGCCAGGCTTCGGATCCAAGGACCTGGGATCAGAGGACGGCGTCATTCGACTGGCCAATATGACTATAGAATCTGATGGCTTAGGATCAGAGGATATTGTATTGGGTCTTTGGATCTGAAGGAATCGGCTCTGACATTTTTACAGTTTTTAGAGATGGCTCCGAAGTCCTGGGGCACTTTGATGGGAAACGTTTTCTGTGCTTTGATGGAGCTAACGTCATATGTTTAGCAGGGGTTTGAACCCCAGAAGAAGAAGATGAAGTAGCTGGTAGAAGTCTCTTCATTATCAGCTTATTGTGACGGTCAGCCAGGGCCCTAGGATAGAAAGTAAAACAAACAGAATAATTTGTATCCAAGTGACTGGCTCCGAGGCAATAAACACACTCCTTGTAGGCATCAGAATTTGGAATTTTATGCCGAGAAGAAGTGCATTTCTTGAAGCCTGTTGGTTTATCCGACATAGAAGATAGAAATGACAATGCAATAACAAGCAACAAAAAAGATCAGTAGAGAAAAACAAGTGTAACAGTAATATATATATATATATATATATATATATATATATATATATATACACATACAAGGAAAGAGTAAAAAAAAAAAAAAAAAAAAAGGAAGTAATTTACCAACAATGGTAATTAAAAAAGGAAAACCCCGATAAAAGGGTAAAGGAAATACCAACTATGGTATGGAGGAGATTACTATATCCAATAGTAAGAAAAAGGAACTAATGCCTGTAACAAGACTAAGAGGGAGGATAGAAGTGGAAAGCAATAATTAGAAAACTATTATTTAAGAAAAAGAAATGTGTTAACTCACAGAAAAAACACTTGCTTATGCTTGACAGAGGAACCTGCGGCTGGGCATGATGGCAGCAAACAAGATCTGAGGTATTGGGGATCGACTAAGGCATTATAGGTAGAGAGAGGAGCTCAAGAGTTGGATATGAAGTCTGCAGTATGCAGTAGAGTTAGATCTGAGGATTGGATCCTAACCCATGTGTTCAGGAAGAATAAAAAAGACATCAGATCGTGAGATTTTCTGCTGTAACAGAGAAACTAGAAGGAGCAGACTGCATTTTTTCCAGAAGGCACAAATAAGCAACTGGACTGGCAATCCACAGCAGGATTTCTTAATTTGAAAGGCACATTGTGTCATGAGAAAGCAGCCAAGACCTATATCAGTAAAGATGCAATCTTACCAGCAGAAAGAGGTGATTTGACACAACTGTGACACAAGGGTAAAGTACTAAAAGCTGGAGACAGTAAAGTCTGTGTGGAAAATTATTATTCACTGTACACCACGCAGAAGAGAAGCAAATTTATTCCAGAAATCAGGGAATGTTGAGAGCAGATGTGACTCTCAAACTGTTGTATCCAACTGGCTTCAGAATATTTCTTCCTAGAGGATCAAAGTCACTTTTGATACAAAACAGGTTAAGGAGGAAACAAAAATGCCCTCAAAAAAGTGAGCCTTCAAGCATAAGGGGACTCTGCTTCCCATTCTTCTGATAAAGTTCATAAAGAGACACTGCCAGTGAAACATTTTCCAAGGTTCAAATGAAAAATGCTTGAGACAGAGAAAAGCACAGGAGTTGACTGGAAGAACTGGGAGTACCTTGAAAATTAACCTGGATCTGGAACTGATAAAAATGAACAGGAAGACAACCAGCAACATGAAAATTAGTGAAAAAATGTGAGTTTGCAAAGCATTGATCATATTTGTGAAATGTAGTTGCAAAAGAAAAAGTGTAAAGCACAGACTTTTGTTGACTTTGTTAAAGCTCTGGCTGACTGAAGGACTTTTGCCCCACTGCATGTCATTAATGTTTGAAAGGACACTAAGAGGAAGGGAACAGGAAGGAAAAGGTAACTAAGTAAAACAATTTTAGTTTTTAACAGTATTTCTATAAAACCTTTCATGATATAAATTACATGTTAGATAGTAAAGCATTTTCAAATGTTGTCGTATGGGATAAAGATACTAAAACAAACAAATGCCTTTTTTCTTTCCTCTTTTTTTGTATTAGGAAATGTAGGCATTGTGATGCAAAAAGAGAAAAAAGGCTTGACAAAAGCATATTTAAGTTAACAGGCTGTAACCTTGGATAGTTGAAGTGGGGGAGATGGTGTAAAAGTAAACAGATCACAATATATGTAGAGCTGATTCTTCTCTTACTTTTGCCTACGTGAATGTCTGGATTAGGACCATAGGCTTAATCTAGTAAGTTTTAAGTGAAAGCAAGTAAATAAGAACACTGACTGTAATGAAAAGTTTTCCTTTAGAAAGAATGTTCAGCATAACTTTAGAAGCCTGTAGCTGAGGACTACATTTTTTCTTAGGTTTCCATGGAGAGATGATTACAGGGCAGTAAATAGCCAGAACACTGATTTCTTTGAGCCTAAAAAGTTAATGATTTCTGAAACCATGCAAGTTGTTTTTCACATCTGGGAGAGGAATAAAGATAAAACAAGAACAGACAGCAATTAATGTAAATAGGAGCACAGGCAGTAACATCTTAGCATGGATAATCTTAACTAAGTCAGATAATGTCTGTGTTTGCAGCTGTCAATTTGGAGCTACTGTTCCTATTAAGGAGGGTTAAACTTCATTATTTGAATATTGCAGAGTTTTGCATATCTGTATTAATTTAATTGGTTCTGGGTCTGTGTTTGTTTTTTTTTTGAGGGTTTCATTAAAACAAAAAGTCTTGTGAAATGGAACATAGGTTCAAATGGAGAGAAAAAGAAACAACTCTATAAAAGATCAACCTGCCAAACATTAGTAGGTGCATGTATCATAAAATCTGGAAACAAGACATCCAAAAAGCTGTCATATAAAAAAGGTGGGAATAATAACCTCTTATCATAATGGCAATACTTTCTATGTTATCTTGGAATGTGAATGAAAAGGAAAAGGAAAGAAAACGGAATTACATTATGAAATGCAGAGTGCAAATAGCAATGCTACAGGACACACATTTGGAAATAACTGATCATGTCCATTTGATAAAGAAAGGATTTCGGGATGGATATTCCAGCAGAGTATCAGGGACAAAGGAAAAGAGAAATACTTAAAACAATGGCTAGTGGAGCTTCAATAATGGCAGAAGAGGTGGAAAATATAACAATGGTAGATCTGTGGTGGGAAGAGGCTATTGGCAAGGATGAAGGAATATGCTGGCATGTATTTTACATTCCCCCTAAAACTGCTATTATGGACCTTAAAAAAATTTGGGGAGAAAGAATCCTTTTTCAGCAGGGATTACTACTTATAGGCGGGGACTAGAATTTGATTTGTAATAGTGAGGATATACATGCGGGCCAAGAAGGAAAATATAACCAAAGAGGGTTGATTTATGAATGTATCTGTTATAGATGTTGTGAATTCAGTAGCAGTTATTACATATTCCCCAAGGTACAACATGAATTATACTTCACAGGAACATGTGAATTTAATTGAGAGCTTTGACAAACATCCAAATAACTATTTCAGATCATGCATAAGTAATAACCAAGATAAAAATGAAGGGCAATGAAGTAAAAAAATGAGACATTCGCACTTCCCCACCTATCTATTAAAATATAAGATTTTAAGGAATGGGCAATGGAATTATTTGGGAGTTATTAGGGAAGATTGAAAGTTCTTCAGAAGTTATAGCTAGTGAGTGGGATAACACGAAAGTTGAGTTTATTAGAGGGGCTGATAAAGGTTAAAGTATTGTTGAATATGGAGAATCTTACAGAAGAACTGGCACAACAGCATGATGTTAAAGAAAAAATAAGGGAGTACCTGTTGCATTTAGAAATATTACTGTTAAGCAACTGTTTTTATAGCAACTCCAGAGCACAAAATCTTTTAGCACAAAGACTTAGGGAACAGGAAATAGAAAGGGTTGCTGCCAAACTTACGGAGCTTATAACAACAAAAATAACCAGAGGTCCTGTAGAGGTATAAGCAATATTTAAAAAATGTTATAAATATTTGTAAAAAGCAAAGTGGAAATCAAGAAAAAGCAGACATGGAAATATTTATGGAAGATTTAAATATGCAAATGTTAGAGGTAGATGAGGCTCAACAATTAACAGTTAAGATAGGAGGAGATGAAATAAAAATGCTGATATATAACTTATCTGTAGGAAAGTCTTCAGGAACAGATGATATTCTGTTGGAAGTTTGGAAGCTAGGAGGGAAGAACGTGCTAAACATCTGGAAGGTTTTGTTTAACACTGTTTTAAACAGAGGAGAAGGACCAACATACTAGAAAAAATCTGCAGTGACTATAATACCTAAAGATGGTAAAAATCCATCAGATCCAGCTTCATACAAGCCCATTTCAATTTTTAACCATGATTATAAAGTGTTATGTCTATAATGACTAAAATAATGGCAAAGGTATTGCCAAAATTGATAGATATGGATCAATGTGGTTTTGTGGCAGGGAGGCAAACATTTAATATTAATAAAACAAGTATGGTCCAAAGGGAAGCAGAATGTAAGCAAATACAGCTGCTGCTGGAGGGTCTTAATGCAGAGAAAGCATTCAACAGAATAAGCTGGGATTTTATGAGCAGGGCAACAGAAGCATTTGCATCCCTCCAATAAAATAATGTGGTTAATTATCAGGATACAAGGAGGATTGACAGCAAAAATCAAAGTGAGTGTGTTCCTCTCTAAGTGTCTGAGGGACCAGGCAAGGGTGCTCTCTTTCCCCTTTGTTATTTGCATTACTGGCAAAGAATCTAAGGGACTCAAATTCAAAGATACAATAGATAAAGAAATAAAAAAAAAGTTGGTTTTATTTGAAGATGACATTATTTTGTACCTGATAAATCCAGAAAAGGACATTTCATTGCTATGGCACATTCTGATTCAAGTTTGTTTTCTGGGATACAAAATTAATGAAGGTAAAAAAAAGAAGTTATGTACTCACCATAATGTTCTATCTGTGTGGTCAATCTTCATTTATCCTTGACAGATCGGACTCTATTCTGAGTCATGGAACTGGCTCGGCTGTTTACAACAGCTCGTGCAAGCCAAAAATTCCTGAGCCAAGTAACTACCCAGAATGCCTCTCTCTAAATTACCACAGATTGAGTTTGCAGCTAAAACAAATTAGGTAAAGGTAATAGTATAACCATTGAAGAGGCTATGTCCAAGGTTATACTTGAGGAAGCAAATAGCCATGACTATGGTCTGTTTCTCAAGGAGTCTGAAGGAGGGTGGGATGTCAAGGATAAATCAAGATTGACAACACAAATGAAACATTATGGTGAGTAGATAACTTCTTTATCTGATGTTGTCAATCTTCATTTATCCTTGACAGATGGAACAGAGTCCCTAGCTACCTTGAATCTTGGAAGCTTATGGAAGGATATTTCTGAGCACCATAGAACCAAATGATGCTCTTCCCCTTGAGATCAGATCCACTTTGTAATGAGTACTAAATGTATGAGGAGAAGCCCACATCGCTGCTGCACAAATATCATCCATGGAAGCTTTGGAGTGAAAAACAGCAAACATGGCTACAGCTGTTGTGGAGTGTGCTCTAACTGGAGCTGCCAATTTGAGATTTTTCCTGTTGCAGACAAAGATAATGCAATCTCTTAACCACTTAGATAATGTAACCTTAGAAACTGATTTACCCATGGAAGGGCCTGAAAAGGAAACAAATAACTGGTCCAACTTCCTGAAATACTTAGTTCTGTCAAGGTAAAAATGCAATTGTCTGTGGACAACCAATAGATGTAAGCAGTATTCTCCCTTGTTTGAAAAATTAGGGAAGAACACTGGTAATTCAATGAATTAATTAATGTTAGTCTCATATATGACCTTTGGAAGAAAGGATGGATTGGTTTTTACTGACACCCTGTCCATATGAAAAATCAAGTATGGAGGTTTTGAAAATAACACATGAATCTCTGAAATCCTCCTAGTAGATGTAATAGCTATTAAGAAAATGGTCTTCCATGAAGGAAACTTCAAATCACAGATAGCAGTCGGCTCAAAGGGGAATTGGATCAAAAACTGCAAAACCATAGTAAGATCCCAGAGAACGAGAAGCTCATTATCAGGAAGTTTTAACCTTAAATTTCCCTTCAGAAAGACTTTGCACAGCCTATGTGAAATTAAAGATTGTCCTTCAAAACCATTATGAAAATTAGAAATGGCAGCAAGCTGGATTCTGATGGTAAAAGAAGAAGCTCCTTGTTCGAAGACTGTAGACAAAAATTTCAAAATCTCAAGCAAAGCTGAGAAAGGATCAAGTTTGTTATCGTGCGCCTATAAAGAAATTATTTTCCATTTGTTGAGGTAGTCTCTCCTTGTGGAAGGTTTATGGGAAGCTAGCAAAATGTTTCAAATAGGGGAAGATAAGTTATTTCGCCTGGCAATCAATGAAACCGGAGCAACCAAGCTGTAAGCTTGAGACTTGTCAGATTGGGATGAACTAGTCCCTGAGGATGAGACAGGAGATCTGGATCCAGAGTCCATGGACATTGAAGTAGGTAAGGCCAAAGAAAGGGGAAACAAACTTGTCGAGGTCAAAATGGGGCAATGAGAATCACTTTGCTCTTCAACCTTATGGCCTTCTTTATGAAAAGGGCTATTAGACGAATTGGGGGGAAAGGCATAGAGTAGTTCCAAGGGCCAGAGCATCTCTCAAAGACTCCCCCTGAGGGGGTATTAGGGCAAAGTAGCTGCTACACTTGTTCTAGGGGGATGCAAATAGGTTGTAGTAAGGCTGATCCCAGCAACGGAAAATCTCCTTTGCCACGCTGGGTTTGAGAGACCACTTATGAGGCAGGAGGATGCATCTGCTCAATTTGTCTGCTATCACATTCGAGCTACCAGGAATGTGTGTTGCTACTAGAAAGCGATTTGAAGAGAACACCCACTGCCACACTTTGAGGGCTTCTCGGCAGAGGGGGTAGGACTTGGTTCCACCTTGCTTGTTGATGTACCAGACTACTGACATGTTGTCTGACTGAATTGCAATTGTTCTTAGAGGGAGGACAGTTCAACAGGCTTGCAATGCTAAGAGCACTGCCCTCAGTTCCAGAACATTATATGCAGATTGGCCTCTATAGGGGACCAAGTGCCTTGGACAGTCATTCCCTGAAAATGCTCCCCCCATCTGATCTGGGAGGCATCCATGGTCACTATGGCCTGGGGAAGAGGAGAAACAAATGGTCATCCCAAAAGAATTTCCTTGGATTCTATCCACCAAGACAAAGCCTTCTTCCAATGATTGGTAATTCAGATGCAATGAGACAGAGGATGAGTGAAGATGTATAATTGGAAGGATAGAATCCACTGTAAGATTCTTATGTGGAATCCTGCTACAGGTACTAATGTGATGGCCGCCACCATCTATCCCAGTGCCTGTAGAACTAGTTATGTGGGAACATTGTCGCTGGAAAGAATCATTATCTACCTGTGATCTTATTTTCTGCAGTCTGTGAATAGGAAGGGAGCCTATTCAAGAGGTCTTATTCAGGTTGGCTCCTATAAATTCCAACTGTTGGGTGGGACTTAGTTGAGATTTGGTGAGATTCACCGTTGGCACTACATGACAGCAAGTGTGTAGCATGAAATCCCTTGTCTGAGTAGATACAAGTACAAAAACCCTCGCAAGTACGGCAGGTGCAATGGCCAAAAAGCATACAAAGTCAAAACAGAAAAGGCCAGCACCAGGTGTTGTTAGCGGAATACTTTTATTCATACAATAGCATCATACCGGTTTCGGCACACTAGCCTTATAAAATATATAATTCTACAGCATTACTAAGTATTCGAAAGTAATCCAAGCAAGGCAGGCCGTCTGTTTCCAGTCGAAAATCCTTTATTAAGTACACAGACAAGCGATCCAAGTAAAACAAAAATAGAGTAATAATTTCTTCACAAGCCGAGCAAGTTCCGAGACTTAGAACACAGTCCCATCTGTCAAGGGTAAATGAAGACTGACAACATCGGATCAAAGGTTATAGCTGTAAGCTATGCACCCACACATGATTTGGTTCAGCAATACCCATAGTTATAGGGACATGATAAAATTAAATATTTAAAAGTATAGGTTAAAAGGGATTATGTTAGGGCAGCTAAGGGAATGTGAGAAGAGACTAAACAAAAGACAATGCATAAACTGAGAAACTGGAAGCTCTTGTCTATGGATATGGATAGCAAGATAGAAGCAGTAAAAATGTTTTTAGTCCCTTTAGTTTTATACACAGGTCAGGCATATTTTTATCAACCGGAGGACACGTTCTGGATAGTAATTAATAAAGAGCTGAAGGATTGTATCTGTAAGGAATGAGGGCAAGAGTCAAGTGAGATAAGTTGATCCTTTCAATAGATCAAGGTGGTTTCGGATTACCCAATTTGAAGGGATATTTTAGATCTACCTACCCAATTAGGGCACACAATGATGAAGAAGGGGGAAGTTCTAGAAAGAAAGAGACAGTGGGATTCTGTATGCAGTTCCTTAAGGAGAATAACAGTCATACAAAATATTATATTCATAAAGTTGTAGAAAGCTTTTCTAAGAACTAAGCCAACATGAGAATGGAGAAAGGAGATTTTGCCAATAGGGATGACAACAAGTAGGGGTACAGAGAATAGGGAAGAGGAGGCTGGAATTTACTGCAGAACAATGGCAAAGGAACCAAGATATTGGGAGCAAATAACTAGAAAGGAAAAGGTAACAGAATGGGATGAGGCCAAGAAGACATTTGGACTGGAGGCCAGAGACTCCCTTCCCTACCAGGGATTGATATCAGAGCATAGGCAAAGAGAAAGGGATAGGGGAATCATGAAATACCTTTTCTGATAGAGTTTTTAATTGAATCTAGAACAGAAGCTGTTAAAAAAAGGGATAATTAAGTAGGGCATATAAGATATTACACAATGGGTGGCCGCAGCGGTTAGCATTGCCACCTCACAGCAAGAGGTTATCCGGTGCAATTCTCAGCTGGGGTTCCTTCTATGCGGAGTCTGCATGTCCTCCCTGCAGTCGTGTGGGTTTCCTCCGGATGCTCCGGTTTCCTCCCACATCCCAAAGACATGCTGTAGGTGGACTGGACACTCTAAATTGGCTCTAGGCATGAGTGTGTGCCTTCTGTGGAAGGTTGGGTACCAGGCTGACAACTCAACACCGTAAAACTCCACTGCCAATCGTTCTGCGGACCGTTGTTCAGCTGTGGCGACCCCTAACCAGGAAAAGCCGAAAGAAGAAGAAAAGATATTGTACAACAGCTATAAGAAACAATCAGAGGAAGTTGCAAAAGACTGGGAAGAGACTGGATAAGCAACTTACAGGGGAACAATGGGAAGACATACGTATGGCTCTCAAGTATGCAAGAAAGTCCAGAAGGTTTAGGATTTTTGCTTGGATGTATTTGCATAGGTATTTTTTCCCTCAGGTAGATGGCAAAGGTTGGAGGTGTAATAGGGACAATAAAGGTAACAAGGAACCTATATCCGGGGGAGTGTAACGAGCTGGCAGATTTAAAAAAATTCCTTACAGAGTACTCTGTCTGAAATCTTGGTTAAGCAAATGGGTGTAACTATGGAAATGATTCTTTTGAGCTGGGACACAGAATCAGAACTGCCTAGGGGGCAGTAAGGCCTTGCTAAGTTTAATTTTTGTGGCTGACAAAAAAAGCAATGGAAATCAAAGTTTAAACCACCTGTACTTGAAGGACTGAATATTGTAACAGGGAAAAAAGAACTGAAAGTAGGATCTTTAGAAAAGGGAAGGAGCAAATTACATGGAAATAAATGTAACTCATGGAAACAATGTATGCAGAATAATGCTCAAATGGAGGACAGAGATTTAAGGGAAGGTAGGAGTTCAGCAATTTATGTATTGCTGAACTGATGACAGTTATAAAAAAGAACCTGTGTGATGTGCAATAAGCAAATGGAAACATGTTAATATGGCTTGTTATCTTTTATATTACCGTATGTTTAAATCAGCACAGTCAGCGCAGAGGATCCACAGCATCGTTCTGATGAAGTCTGTATTGGCAGATGAAACCGCTTAACCCTGTGTCTTTGGAGTGTTTTGTTGGTTCACAATAAATTGCCTTTTTTCCCTGTACAAGCTGTGGATCCTTTGCGCTGACTGTGCTGGTTTAATCGTTGGTTTTGTTTTGAACATTTTGGAATATTACCGTATGTTTGCCTATGTCTTAAGTGAGAATTTAAACGGTCAAATCCAAACGGGGTATTCCAGAATGATTCTATGTCACCACTGCTATTTTATCTTGCCCTTAACCCCTTAAGCCATTTATGTAATAGCTTAGGCTATGGTTATACACTAACTCCTAGAAACTAACCTTATTGAAATGATTCTCATTAACTTTTTGTGGGTGATTTAAAACTGTAAAGTTAATCAGACAAGGATCTGAAAGCATAACTACAAATGATTAAAACTTTTTCAGATGATACAAGAATGTCATTTAGTCTTGATAATTGTGCAAGAGCAACATTTATAAAAACAAAACTGCAGCACAAAGAAAATATCAACCCGAGACAGGAATGAGATATAAAGGACTACTTGATCATAAGGGAATGTATAAATACTTGGTAATAAATGAACAGTCAACAATAAAACATGAACAAATGAGAACAAAGCTCAGTAAGGAATACTTCAGAAGAATATAGACAATTGTTTTGACATCTAGGAATAAAGTCCAAGCTGTAAATCAATCTCATTTTCTTGTTCTAACTTACAGCTCTGGTGAGACTGGCCACAAAAAACACTGAACCAGTTAGCCAAGAAAACAAGCAAAATACTTCATGCTTACCAAATGATACACAAGCAACAAGTGCATACCAAGATTATGGACTCCTCACTCTGAAGGCAGTATTGGCCTCCTCGACATTTACTACATGTATAAATCTGCGGTTGTGAGACTGCATACATAGTCAATGATCTCATCAGATCCTAACACAGTGAACGTTCTAACGCATGAAGAGAAGTCCAACATGATATCTTTGCTTAGTTTAGCAGAAGCATTTCAAAACAAAGTGAGAATAAAAATCAAACTGAAAGTAGAGAAAAATCTGACATTAATTGAAACTGCCAAAAAGTAAAAGAAAGAAAAAAACAATAAAAAGAAAAGGATCATATGAAATGGCAACACAACTGGAAAGTCCACAAATACAATGCCAAGTATAATATCTTCTGAAGCAACCTCATGTTAATGAAGATTTGATGCAGGAATGACAAAGGACAGGTGAACTGAAACCAAAAGATGAAAGGCTAATAATGGCTGCCCAAATTAGTGGCCTATGTACAAGTTAGTTTACAAAGTGTATTGAACAAGAGGAAGAAATAGACAAGTGTAAGTTTTATAAAACAGAACTGGAAACAGCTGCACATTTCATTGCTGGGTGTGATACTCTGATGGTTTGTACACTGAAAGACACAATAATGTGTCAAGATTGTGCAAATACTACAATATAGAAGTAGATGAGAAGAACTAGAAACGTGAACCACAAAAAATTACAGAAAATGAATATATCATATGGGACCACCCATTACCAAAAGTTCAAAAATAAATGCAAGAAAACCAGATATAGTAGTTCAGTAAAAACAAAATGAAAACTCCAGCAAAGCTAGAACTTCCACTAAGTAACCTCCCAAACCTCTTGTATCAGAGGAACATGGGATATATGAAAATGATCCTTATGAACATCAGGTGTTTCAGCTAATTGGCAATTCTGAATGCCCATGACTTGTTTCGTCATTTTAATGGACAATTTTAGGCCAATGAAACCAAACCCCACTAGCTGTGGATATACATATTTCGGCCTTGTTATGACCTAGTCAGCACAGCACAAGCAGAGTGCATAACTAAGCAATAGAAACACAGGGCTGTTAAACTCAACTGATGTCCATTATCATTAGGGTCACTGCAAAAATATCCCAAACAACAAACTAAAACAATGAGTGAGAAGGTCACTGAAAAAAACAATCAGTAAAAAAAAATGAAAACTCCAGCAGAGCTAGAACTTCCACTGAGTGACCTCCAAACCTCTTCCACTCAGTGGAAGTTCTAGCTTTGCTGGAGTTTTCATTTGGTTTTTACTGACTGGTTTTTCAGTGACCTTCTCACTCATTGTTTTAGTTTGTTGTTTGGGATATTTTTGCAGTGACCCTAATGATAATGGACATCAGCTGGGTATAACAGCCCTATGTTTCTAATGCTTAGTCAAACACTCTGCTTGTGCTGTGCTGACGAGGTCATAACATGCCCGAAATATGCATATCCACAGCTAGTGGGGTCGGCCTGAAATTGTCCATTAAAATGACGAAACAAGTCATGGGCATTCAGAATTACCAATTAGCCGAAACACCTGATGTTCATAAGGATCATTTGCATATATCCCATGCGCCTCTGATACAAGAGGTTTGGGAGGTTACTCAGTGGAAGTTCTAGCTTTGCTGGAGTTTTCATTATGTTTTTACTGATTGTTTTTTCAGTGACCTTCTCACTCATTGTTTTAGATATAGTAGTTCAGGAAAAAAAGGACAAAAGTAGCATTGATCGCTGAAATTGCTGCACCCAGCAATTACAATGTTTTGCATGAAGAGACACACAAAGGCATAAAATGCCAGAATTTGCATGTAGAAATGGAAGCATGTGAAAGAAAGATGCCTAGACAGTTGCAATAATACAAGGAGTGACAGGACTAATAAAAAAGAATTTACAATTTTACTTATATTTACTACTACTACATGTAACCCCATACGAACTGCAGGAGGTGGCAATTCTGTGTACATTGCAAGTGCTGTGAAGAGCACTCCTGGCTATCATTAAAGACTGAAGCAATACTGATTTCAAGAACTTTAATCATGCCTTGACTTAGGAATGTGGTCAATATTTGTCACAATATGTTAAAAAAATAAGCATTTAGAGAAATTCAACTAATTGAAAGACCATGGGCAAAATATGGCAAAATCTATGGGTAGCAGAGATGAGAACCAGTTAAATTTGCTAAATGCACTTAATCTGAATGTCATTTGCCCAAACAAAAATCTCTGAAAACCACTTTCAGCAATCACCGAGGTTGCACTTTTCCTCTGTTATGACTGTTTAGTTGTGATTACCATTCTGGGAGGTGGGGCAGTCTCTCTCTGCACATGGTGGATCAAGGGGGCTTTGCTCCCTACAGAATAAAATGTCTTTTTCACTGAAAGTGGCTTTCAACACTTTGTATTCACATGAAAGGCATTCAGAGTAAATGTAATCAGCAGGCTGATATGATACCAGCGACTTCTCATCACCCTAATGTAGAATTCCCCCAGGAACAGCCACATAGGGAATCCCAGAACTAGAGAGACAAATTCAGTGAACATTTGAAGGTATATTCCTTTGCACTACTAAGCTGATGATAAATGAGGATGTAGACACAGTCTGCTCCTGTACCCTTCATATATTTTTAAAGAAATTGGCAAAACTTTTTTTTTTTTTTTTTTGCATCCCTGCAGGATCTTGCCTGATGGCTTCTCTACCTGCACCCATTCAGGCCCATATGTTCCACTATCATAGGAGCCAGGCAGGGGCAGCCCATGCTATTGGACTGCAGGACTGCAGCCCCCCCCCCAGCTGTAAAAAAAGAAAGAAAGTAATAGAAAGTAAAATAAAATACAAAAAAAGAAAATAGAAAAATGATCGCAAGTAGCGGACCTTCGTGCATGCGCGCTAGCAGCATTTCCGATATCCAGACTGCTGCTGAAGCAGTCTGGAGCATGCGCAGACTGAGTCAGCAGCAGTCCAGATTAAGAAGCATTCAAGTGCAGAGATCCCAGAAGTTTATGCAGTTGTAACTGTATAGACTGTCACTGGAAAGGGATTGGACTTGGACTGCAATGTTGGCAGGCTGGGAGTCTCGTCGGGGAAGGACATCTCGCGGGGCTTTCTAGTGCAAGGAAGGACTTAGTGCTCCAACGAACGAAGCTAGCAATGGAAGGATTTAGTGCTGCAACAAACAAAGCTAGCAATGAATGGACCAGTCCCAGGTAGGGTGGGTGTGCATGTGTGTGTAAAATGCCCCAGGTGCTACATGGTGGTGGGTAGAGAATAAGGCTTGAACCCTGCACCTTGGGCCCAGGTGGCAACAGCCTGAATTCCCTACCCATCACCATTTGTAAAAATGTTGCAGATTTTTCCCTCATACTTGTTCTGTTCCTCATAAAATCTGTGGTTTCTGTATTTTTGTGTCCTTGCAAAGCCAGTAGTGCATTGGTGCAGTGGTAGAATTGTTGCCTGACAGCTACATGTTCTCTGGTTTGATTCTTGGCTGGGGTGCCTTACCTTCTGTGTGGAGTCTGTATGCCCTCCCTGTTTTTGTTTCCTCTAGTGTCCTCCCATCTTACAAAGACATGTGTCTGTCTGCAGTGTTTCTCCCTGGGCCTCTGCTAAAAATTAGCCTTTGTTCCAAGTCAGACTTTCCTGGTTAACAAATGTTAAAAATGACGCGCATTTGAATATCAGACTTCATATTCTTCAGAAAGTTCATGGTAGCACAAAAGCTTTTATTCTAGCAATGTTCTAAGTGTATAAGATGGATATTTGAAATTTGTCCCTATTTTTGGGACTGTATTCCCCCATTATTGGCTTCATCCAGGTTTTGTGCTAAGGTTGAGAGCTATGGTAAGAACTGAATTCACTGAATATGTTTGGGGGCTATATTCCCCCATTATTGGCTTTGTCCAGGTGTTTTTTGCTAAGAGGTTGAGAGCTATGGTGAGAACTGAATTAATCGAATGTTTGGGGGCTGTATTCATCCATTATTGGCTTTATTCAGGTGTTTTGTGCTAAGAGGTTGACAGCTGTGCTATGGTGGGAACTGAATTCACTAAATGGTAGCCATTTAGGTTTCCGTCTTCCTCTTTCACAAAACAGCTGATTTGGCATAGTGGTATGTTGCTCTGACTGTTTTGCACAGGGTCCTGGGTTTAAGACTTGGCAGTGAAATGTATGGTGGTAACACAGCATTTTATTCTAGCAACTTTCCAAATTTATACAAGCAATGTTTAAAATGTGTCCCTGGTTTTCGGGCTTTTGTCCCCCCACAATAAACTTTGGCTTTTTCCAGATTTCTTTGTGCAGCAAAGTTCAGAGATGCAACTGAGTAGATTTTACAAGGAGCTGAGAGCTGCAGGGGAGCAAAAGTTTAGTGCTGCTTATGCTGAGTCTGCTTGCATTAAGAGCACAACAGGTAGTATACTTGCTTTTGATGCAGAAGACTGTGGGTTCTACTCCCACAGTAGATAGATGCATTGCTGATACTGTACTGTGTTGCAAAAGGGGTGGATGCTGCACTCCTTTTTGTCGAAGATACCTAGTAACTATGAACCTGTTATCAGTTTGCCATCCATTCCTTATTGCAATATTGCTAGCTTATTATTTTTTTTTAGTGTAAGATAGGCAATTTATTCCTCAAGAGTAACAGGCACTTTATTTGTAGATGAAAATGGAATACAAAGTTGTTTGCTAGCAGCAACCTCTTCATTAGTTACAGATCTCTTTAATGTGGAATTATTTAGATGACTTTTACTTCTTCAGAGATTGTGCATATCATGTACTGATACGGGTGGACTGTAGAAGTTTGAGTAGACTTTTATGATGGAAATGTTCTGAATTGGGCAGTTTTGTCATTACTGGTGCATGCATTTTGTTTCATTGTTTACTGGAAAAATTTAAAAACAATACATTTAAAACACCCTCTAAAACTGTACTGTATTGTACAAGGAATATAATTTAATACAATCAGGAAGGTGTATGAAAGAGCATGTGTATGTTTTGTGTGCAAGGGGCCTGTGATTTGAAAACAGCCCAAACCCAAAGTTAATCTGTCACTGGCAAAATGTACTTTCGTTGAATGTGGGTTTCAATGCTGTTTCAGTGATTGTGAGTTTTCAAAGGCAGAGAAGTTTTAATGCTAAGTCTGTTCTCATTGAGAGACTGCATTGCTTTGTTTAGCAGATATGATATCTATTAGTGTTTGCGCTGTAAAATGCAAAATAAAACTTTTAAATGAAGTCCAAACCATCGCAGAAGTAAAGCAGTATGCACATTAGTGTTTATGGTAAATGGGGAGAAATAGCCAAGTAATGGTTCATTGGAATGGCTGTAGGGGGGGAAGCTCCATTCGACCATGATTTTGTGAGGGGGGAAGGGCAGCAAATTCAAAGACAGCCCCGGCTGAACTATACCTCTCAACTGTCCAGATTTTTGCTTCTTATTTTTCGTTTGTTCCTCATAAAATTTGTGGTTTTCTGTCAAATCATTTAGGAATGAAATCACTAAATAATGACAGACACTGAGTTATAGACTTCATAACCTTCAGACAAATGCATGCTAAAACAAGACCTGTTATTTGATCAACTGTCTCAGTTTATACAAGAGCAATTTTTAGTACTGTTTATATGTTCCCCCCCATATATTTGGCTTTGTCCAGATTTCCTGCATTAACAGGTTGAGAGGTACATGCAAATAAATTGCTTTATAGAATTAGGCATATCCAAACCTCTCAACTGTCCCCGATTTTGGCTCAAAATGTTGCTCTTCCCTAATAATCCCTCCGCAAAATGGCAATTTTGGAAGAAAACATGGAGGGTTTACAATTAATAAATAACTGTAATAATCAGTTATAGATTACTTTTATTTCAGAAATGCATGTAGATTCTTTGATTTTGTCAGCTGCTCAAGTTAGCAGTACTAATATTAAAAAGTGTCCCTTCTTTGACAGGTTCCCCAGCTGTATTGGGGGGCTATTTTATATTTTTGAATCACATTTTTTTATCCATTTTTCATAAAATTGTGTTTTTTGGCAAATTAGTGGCAAATCATTAAAGACTGAAGTTAGAAAATAATGATAGACATTTCAGTTTCAGATTTCATACCCTTCAGAAAATTCATACTAATGCAAGACCTACTATTTTATTATCTTTCTAAGTTTATAAGAGCAATATTTAAAAATTGTCCTTATTTTTGGGTCTTTGTCCCACTTCTATGTATGGCTTTGTCCAGATTTCTTGCTCTGAGGTTGAGAGGTATGACAAATGTGTCAGGGCCATCGCAGTCAGCCAGAGACATTTCAAATTGTGACATACTTGTTGCACCCCACTCCCCCATGTAGTGACTCTGGATGTGTCCAAGCAAGGCAAGGAGCAGTTATGCAGTGTAAATGTGCAGACTATCCCCCCATCCAAGGTAGACACAAGTACTACAATGGCTTTTCATCTGTCCTTGATTTTGCAGAATGTTCTGGTTTCTGTCATATTTTTATACTGTTGATTTATGCTTATTATTCAGAAAGTGCCTGTTGCTCTGTGTTTAAGTAGCAGTGCTTTAATGACCATCTGGTAAGCTTGTCTGAGATTGTAAGATGCAAGTAAGCTTTAATAAGCATACGGTTAAAAAATTTCCAACATTGAAAGCCTTTCTGTTGTTGTCATGCAGAGAATACTTACATAACTAGATAACATATAAGCCTTGGGTATTGAAATGCATATGACAGTATTTGTAGTAAAGGACAGGATTACATTATTTTAAGAGTTCATTACAGGCTTTACCTGCAAACTAAACAGAATGCCAATCTATCATGTGTGGTCCATATCCTGTGCCGTAATCCTTTAAGCAATGTATGTTGAGCTTGTTTCCTTTTCATTTTTTACTTAGATCATGTTTTCCCCATGAAACAAGTAGATAATTGTCGTCAGGCAGCAGGTCTTTTTTGGATAAGAAACATTTTTACAAGTGAGGGTATCACAGAGATTGCTACTTTCAGCATGTTACTTGGTACTTTAATAAATCTGAATATAAATTGGTACTTTAATAAAGTTGAATATAAATTATAATTAGAACTGGAGTACAAGGAGAAGTGGCTTGAGTTGAGTGCTGCTTGTTTTTCTTGTACTTGATTTTGACTAGCATTCCAGTAATGTATTTAAAAAGTAATTTATTTTTTCATGCCTCACAACCTGTTTCCATCTAGATAGTAAGTAAGCTATCATGCAGCCAATGGATTGAAATATGTTTTTTTCTTCTACACTTCATTTTGTCTTGATTGGACTCTCATAATGATGGTTTGTCACGCAGGGCAGAGTATTTAATTAAAGTTACAGTTTTTGTGGTTTTGAGCATAGCTCCTCCCCTTTCTGGTTGGCCACACCCATTCCCATTGACCCCACCCATTCAGCTGTCTCCTGCAGCCCCCCTTTGATTCGAAGTCACCAGCTGCCACTGGAGCCAGGGAGTCCCAAGCAAGTTAGAGCCCTATGGTCAATTTATTCCTGACCAGGAATTTTCCCATGAGCTCATCCAATCACAGTGAGAGTCGGGTGGTAGGGAGCGGGCCAGCCCACCCTCTACCCTGGTGCAATACCACTCCTGCCCTATAGCTGGCCTCTGAGAGTTTCATTCAGTTCACAGTGTGGCTTGCACACAGCACTGCTGGCTCAATTGCCACAAGCTCTATGAGATCGACATCTAGTGCTCCTCTGGGTGTCACCAAGTAGCGAGCCAGAGTCAACTCCTTCTACCAGAATGGTTGAAAAGGCACTGGCCTCTTACTCCAATCCTATCCACTGGCTCCTACAAGTTCCAGAGCCATTATTCGACCTCTGGTTGTCTCAGACATAGCCAGGACTTTATCTCTCTTTGTCACATACTGTGTCAATGTCAATCACAACTTCAATACTCAAGGTGCTATGCATTATATTCCACAATCTCACACTGCCCATGGCACCATGTCAGTGGCCCCCCATAATCTCATACTGACCATAGGACTCAGTACCACTAAAAATCTTGCACTGCTCATAGCAGTGTGCCAGAGTACTTCAAAATCTCACACTGCCACTGGCACTGTCACAAACTTGTCACCCCCACAACCTTACATTGAGCAAGGCAATGTGCCAGTACCCCTCAACCTAATACTACCCATATCACTAGGTAACCACTCTTACAGCCTCTCAGTGCCCATGGCATTGTAAGCACTCCACACAACCTCACACTACTCACATCACTATGTTACTATTCATACAGCATCAAAGTGTCCATGGGAACATGTCAGTACACCTCATAACTTCCCACTGCCTAGAGCACTGTCTGCATACTTCACATCTGCACACCACCCATGGCGACCTTCCCCATATCACAGTATCCATGGCAATATCAGCACTCCACACAATACCACACTACTCATAGGGCTCACTTCCTTCAAAAGGTTACACTGCCTACAGCACTGTGTCATTTCGTCACAACCTCTCACTGCACATGACACACTGTTAGTACACTTCACAATCTCTCACTAGTCAAGGCCATGAATGTATCCCTGCAACACCCTTGGCACTATAATCACCCTCACACATCACACTGCCCATAAGACTCAATACCATCAAAATTCTCATGGCACTTTGAACCCATTATAACTCCACACTGCCTTCAGGATATCTACTGCACACAGTCTTGCATTACTCATAAGCCTATGTCATACCCCCCCCCCCAAAAAAAAAACCTCACATTGCCCACAGCACTAGGTCAATACACCCATAACGTCACACTGTTCATGGGACAAATGTCAGTATCCCCCTGCCTTCACACTGTTCATGACTCCATTCTAGTATTCCTCTCAGCCTAACATTATACATAGTATATCACCACATCCCACAACCTCACACTGCCTATAGGACTACGACAGTACACCCATGCCTTCAAACATGCCATGGCTCTGTGTGTTAGTACATTTCTCAACCGCACATTGTGCATGGTGCTATGATAGTACACCCTACAACCTCATATTGCCCATGACAGAACCCTTCACCACTTCACACTACCCATAGGATTATATTGCCCGTGGCACTGTGCCAATGATTCGTACAACCCCTCACTGCCAAAGCACTTTGTTATTGTCCACCACAACCTCACACTGCCCATAGCTGTGTCAGTGGCCCCACAATCTCACACTGCCCATGACATTGTTTCATTACTCCAAAAATGTTATACTACCAGGGCTCTGTCAGCACCCATTAAAATTTCACATTGCCCATTGCGCTGTACCAACACTGCCCACAGCAACCCCACATTTCTGCTAATTACATACATTAACTTTGAGACTGCTGTATCTCAAAGCAGGGGGGATATTTAAGAAACCCACAGAAATGTCACACAGTATACATTTTTCCACATTTACACTTTCAGTTCCTCTACTTTGACAACTGCAATTATACTATTCAGAATTTCAACAAGCACCCAACTGTAACAGGTGTTGTACTGTGCAACCCAAACCAATGCTTCTAGTTTTACACAAACATTGAGGGGAAACAACCCCCTAGTGTATCAAAACCTCAGAGTCCAGTCCAGTGTTAAGAAGGAGATGACAATCCTTCCATGCCCCTCAACTTCACACCCCCAGTATATGCCAGTTTTGAACAAGACATACTCCTTCCATGTGAAACCTTCCCAGTGACATCTAGTCTCCCAATCAACATTATTGCTGCTGGTTTACCAGTGCAGCAACCCAAAAACAAAGTCTGTCTTGGTGTTGGAAAGTCCCACTCTTCACCATCATACACAATACTGACACCCCATTAGTCAGTCACAACACCTAAATACTTAACAGTTGAGCAGAACACTGCACTAGGGACCCCTAATCCCGCTGCTAGTTTATAACAAGCAGACTGCACAGTACTCCACTAGTGCCCTGTGCTCCAACCCCAAGCTGACAAATGTATTCTAATCCAGCACAAGACTGACTCCTGCAGGAAAAACCCTGGTAAGTTCAGTGTCAAACTCTAGGAATGCATGCTGAGCAGGACAACTTGGACATCCTAGTAATCTCAACTTCCAACCCTAGAAATGCATGCTGAACAACAAACGTGGGACACCCTGGCAATTCCAGCTTCTTCCTCTACGAATGGATGCTGAATAGAACAAATTTGGACATGTTGGTAGTTACAGCTTCTGTATCTAAGAATGCATGCTGAAAACAACAAACTCTCACTTAAAATTCCCCAAGTCTGTCTTTCTACCTAGCACAACGTCCATGGCATCACACTGGTCTACTTATTTGGGTCATTACCATGCATCGTCCAATACTATGTCCTACATCAGTTCTCAAGCAAAACTGCAGCCTTTCATCTAATCACAGATCATCATAGGTTCATAGGTAGTAACTAGGCTATCTGCCCTAGGGCATTTATAAGCCTAGCCAGAGTGTATTTGGCTTCCGCCTCCCTATTAGATTAGCCTACTGTGCGCCTCTGTAAAGTAGGTCACAAAAGGTACCCTTTTAAGATTAGTTTACTGTGCCTCTGTCTAGCAGGGACACAGAAGAGACCCCAGGGGTGAATTTGCGATTTCCCATCCACGCGTCCAGATTTCGCTTGAAGAGCGTCAGCGAGGGGCTATGTCTAACATGAATTGGGACTCTATTCCAGAGTGAGGGGAGCCTCTGGGAAATGAATCTGTCCCTACAGCATGTCCTATTTATTTTTGTGCTGAGGTTTAGGTCCCTGGAGCGTGTAGCTCTAAGGGACTTGGATTTTTTGAGGTGGAGCATGTCCGTTAATTCTGGGTTTGACATGGCTTTGTACGTCAGGCATAGATCGCCTCTGAGTAGGCGGTAAGCAACTGAGTAGAGCTGGAGTTTCTTTAGTCGAGCTCCATAGGACATTTGTTTGTAGCCCATGATCCTCTTGGTGAGGTACTTTTGGGGTCTCTCCAGTTGCTGCAGGTGTCGGGTAAGGTACATCCCAAAAGGGGCATTGTATTCAATTATGGGCCTGATGAGTGACAAGTAGAGGGGCACAATGACCTCTCTTGATCTAGATGCAAACCATTTCGTGATAAGGTGGGCTATATAGAAGGTCTTTCTAACCACTTTGGCAACATGATTATCAAAGGAGAGATTACTATCTACGTTTGTTCCCCAAATCTCTAATTACTTCTTCCGTACTTAATGGATTACCACCTATGTGGTAATTTGTGGGCACCTTGTTTTTCCCAAAGGGGATGACTATGCACTTTTTAGCATTTAGCTTGAGGCCGTGGCTCTGGCACCAAGCATCCGTCTCTGTGAGACCCTGTTGGAGGATGCTTGTGTCAGCTGGAAATTCGATTATGGCCCCCAGTTTGCAGTCATCTGCGAACTTTGCCAGCCATAATCCTCCCGTGTTAGCCTGAACCTCAGAGAAGTATATACCGAACAAGAGAGGTCCCAGAACTGAGCCCTGTGGGAAGCCACTTGTAACTGGTTTGGATTTGGACATGGCACCTGCGATTCTGACCATGTGGGTTCTATCTCTGAGCCAGTTTGCAACCCATCTTGTGATATAGGGGTTGATATTTAAGCTGGTAAGCTTATTTATGATGCCCGAGTGGGGTATTGTGTCGAAGGCTTTTGCGAGTTCCAGGTAGGCTGTGTGGACTACCTTGCCCTCATCTATGGCTTTGGTAACTGTTTCAAAGAAATCAACTAGGTTTAAGAGGCAAGATCTGCCCTTAACAAAGCTGAATTGGGTAGGGTCCAGTGTCTGGAGGCTCCCAATGTCTTTGTTTATGAGTTCCATGATAATACGCTCCATAGCTTTACAGACCAGACTAGTCAGGCTTATGGGGCGATAGTTTCCGGGGTCCATTGTGGCACCACTGTAGCTGTACGCCATTCTTTGGGTACATATCCTGTAGTAAGGCTAAGTTTGAACAGTGACTTAATGTGAGGGTTCAGATCTTCTTGGAGCTTGTGTAAGACACAGCCTGGGACAACGTCTGGTCCCATAGATGCTGTGTTTTTTGCTTTGGAGAGGGCAGCTTTCACCTGTGCATCTGTGATGTCAGGGAGGTTACATTCAGTTGGGATAGGCATTTGCTCCTTTGGGGGGAAGGGGGGGGAGAGGTTTGCGCTGAATCTGTCTGCCAGGATGTTGGCTATGTCTATAGGTTCGGTATATTTTGTACCGTTATGCAACAATTCAGAGCATATCTGGGAGTTTCCGCCCATGTTCCTGACATAATTAAAGAAGGCCTTGTGATTATCTTTAGTGTCTAGGGCAATTTTTCTTTCGAAGCTGGCCTTTGATGATTTTATGAGGGATCAAAGTTTCTTGCTAATACTGATCAGAGATGCCTTCCCTTTTTGGGATTTTGCTCTGTCATGTAGTAGCTTCCTCCTTCTGTTGTATAGCTTATTTATGGCCGGGGTCCACCAGACCGGTCTCCTGTTTTTGTAGGAGTGAGTCTTGGTTTTATTTGGGATAGCACGATCCATGCATTCTTGCAGGGGCTCATAGAATGCATTTGTAAAGGATTCTGCAGATTGGGCTGTATTATCCTCTGACCCAGGGGCTTTGAAGGATTCCACCTCAGTCTTGAGAAGTGCAAAGTTGGCTTTTGAGAAATTCTTTACAGTGATTTCCTTGGCTGGGGGTGGGGACGGGATATGGATGTCCAGGGAAATTTGTTTATGGTCTGATCTTACCAATGAGGGGTTTACCTCTGGTGTGGAACATAGAGTCCCCATGTTGGTGATGACCAGGTCCAATATGTTGTTCCCTCTTGTGGGAGTGGTGACCAGTTGTTCCATTGCGTTAGAGTTTATAAATTCAAGGAACCATTGGGTGAGGGTGTTTGGGCTTGAGTAGTTTTCCCAGTCAATGCTTGGGTAGTTGAAGTCACCCAATAACATAGTGTTTGGAGAGACCTTCATATTCTCCAGTGTTCTCAGGAATGCCAAGTGGGGTTCCTGTAATAGGGAGGGTGTTCTGCAGCAGGCTACAAACTGAAAAGCAGTTTTGCCCGCTGTTAGTTGCACATGGATGGTTTCCGATGCTTCGTGCAGTGCCACTAACCTGGAGGTGTAGGTATCTTTGATGAATATAGATACTCCCCCTCCTTTTGTGCTTCGGTCCGAGTTTTGGGGTCGAAACGCATGGTATGAGTTATAACCTGGTAGTGCTGGGGTGCTCTCAGGAGCCTTGAACCAGGTTTCTGTTACTGCACAGAGATCGATTTTCTCCATACTGAGGAGAGCCTCGAGTGCGTGCATCTTGAGGTTTAGACTTCTGGCATTGAGTAGCATTACCTTTAGTTTTTTTATCCTTGGGTTGTCTATGGAGGTGGTTTTGTCCTTTGAGACTTGCCTAAAAAAAGGCACTATGGGGGTGGCAAGAGCCTTGGCCAGTATATGAAAGCCTAAGGGTGACAGGTGCAAGCCGTCCCTAGCGAAGCAACGTGGCTTGTCGAGCATGTCATCCCAGGCTGACAGACACTGGATCCCCTTTGAATGACACCAATACTTTAGCCAATTGTTGAAACTGATAATTTTGTCTTTATACTGTGGCATCATTCTTGGTGAGGGCAAGATGCTACTCAAGGTCAGGGTCATACCAGCCTGGGCTACATGGTCAGAGAGCTCCTCTATGTCTCTTTTCATGTAGTCCAGGGAGGTACGTCTCAGGTCATTCACACCAGCATGGACAATGATGGAGTAATACTTGTACTTGCTTTAGAGTGACCAATTTGAGACAGGAGGCCCCACCATGGCACTGTCTACCCACTCTGATATTTGTCAGAAAGTCTGTACCTCTGAAAAACTTTCCCAGTAAAGGCATCGAGTTTCATTGAAGTCCTCTTTTTCAGAGCCAAGTTCTAGTCTACAACTATGCTACTGTGCAAAACAGTAGCAACCAGTTTCTAGTCAGAAAAGTCCATTCCCTGCTAGACTGCCAAATCTCATAAGAAACAAACCATTTCAACACATGATAACAGGAACCATCCCTTCTTTCTCTTGCTTTCGCTTCCTTCTCATCAATTCACCTATACACACCAACTACTGCTTCTCTCCTCTTACCATTCCCCTTATTCTCTCACTACCATCCCTCAATAAAATGCTGTAGCATGTCCCCACCAACTTTGTACCAGAGGTAATACATTGCAGGAGAAAGGTAAACATGCTAGAGAAGAAGTATCCAACCAAGAGACTGCACAGTAAATTCCTGACATCTGCATCAGACTGAAGTATGCCACCTCCTTGGTGCAGAAAATCTCAAGAAAGGACAGTGACTGGTTAATGGTGCTATTCACAAATGAAAACACAAGACAATTTCAGAACTATATGAACTTGTTCATGGACAGGAAATTCCTCAGCCAGTTTAGTGTTTGCTAATAGGTCCACAGTCATAGAAAATAACCATCAATTCTATCATCTATATGCTAATTTCTAGGGAGACAGAAGAATTTCAGGGAATTACTCTAACTGTGGACCTGCAGTACATTTTGCTCAGTCCTGTGCAAGCAGCTAAACATGCAATGCAGTTTAACATTCCAGACTAAGGCAAAGGACCGATTCTTCTACCTAATCTAAAATATGTGGCAGTAGTGAGATTTCCAGCTGGAACAGAGGACAATTTTTTTTATGCTTGACATGCAATTCTGAGACCTTCAATCTATTGAGCACAGCAGACTGTACCAACAGTAAGTTCTTGGCTGCATGAGGTAGTATGGCAAACAACTGAACTGTATTGTCTAGCTGCAACCCACGTTTCCTCCATGTGTGGTTTGTGAATGAACTTGCAAAAGAAAACAGGCTCAGAACCCAGTGCAACATAGTGGTGGTGTAACAGTGCTACTGCACAGTTCCCCCAAGAACTACTGCTAGCAATGCAGCACAACCACCACCACACAGATGCTCATTGTGAAGCAGTTTTAAGAAGCTACATCTAGTTTTGGATCCTTTCAACTGTATGACAACTTGACCCAGCAGACACCAGTACTTGTGCAGCCCCACTGTCAGTCACAACACTCAGTCACCCATCAACCATAAAAGTCATCAAACCAATGCAATTTATCCAGCAGGTGTACAACCATTTCTGCCTTGATCACTCAGAGGGGAACCCCCGCCCGGATCTATCAGCAGTACAGAAGTGCACACAAAGACATGGAAAATATAATTCTGCCACAAAGAGAACCCAAAAAACCCCAAAAGTAAAAAGCATCAAACTCTTCTTTCAGCCACATATAGCAATAACCAAAATAGTATAGGGCCCAATGATATGACATGCTTATCCATACAAAATGCAACTAGATTTTGTGCAGGAGTGGTACAACCACACTTTCTCGTATCAGATTCTGAAGGACCCATATGTGGAATCTGTTACGTGGAAGTGACAGGTACAGAAGGGTGACACCAGTAGGCTTAGAAGGACTCAAAGCATTGGACTTGTCCAGCTGTTAAGTGATACATTCATAAAAAGGCCTGCCAAAGTTTAAAAATTAAATAAAACTTGTAAATGTTAAAGAGGAATGCACCATAGGCTAGGGTTTTCTTAGGGACAGGAGGACTCTGGAAAGCTAGAGGTACCACTGGGGAAAGGCTGTACTGACAAAAAGGTAACCAGAAGATCAAAAGTGCAGACAGAAAATTATGGAATCATCAGGAGGAGGAGGTAGCAAGCAAGAGCTTGTCAAGGCTAATACAGTAATGGGAGGGAGGCTTGCTGAAAAGCTAAACGGGTTCAAATGTCATAAAAGTAGACAAAACAACAAGGTTCTAATGGGCTAAAAAAAACAGAAGCTAGAGACACAAATATAGTAACTGGCATAAAAGCAGATATGAGAAAGTCAGCTAGGATGGGGAAGAGAAGGTGGGGTGAACTTCGTAGAACACAGCAGAGGACACAGTGTGCTGGGTAGCTGAAAGAGATGATGTTAGCTCTGTAGCAAATGAGGACAGAAGAGCAGTCACACTTCCAAAAGAGATGACTCAGCAATACTTAAGAGGGGCAGCACAGTACGAACAAGGCTGAGAGGTTGTACTGTGCAGCTGAGGAATACGATATGAACACACTTTAACATGGTTCAGTAACTCTAAGAAAAAGGTGTGAAGGCACATATGTATGCCACCCAGATAAGAGTCAGAAGGACCAAGTGAGGTTATATGAACACTCAACTCTAGTAGGACCTTTTTATGTGCTACTTCATTGAAATAATACCTGCAATGCCCTGGATCCACAGAAAAGGTAGTGTTCAATGAAGCACATCCCAAAATAGGGACAAAAGGACTCTGAGTTGAGGAAGCCCATGATCAGAAGGGAGATGTCAAATGACTTGGGCTCATAGGTGTGTACTAGGCTAACAACAACTGAAGCTTTTTTAAGCCTAGCCATGCAACCTAAATCTCTGCCAATTTCCAGTATCCCTGGTAAGTGTATGCAGTGGCTTGGGATATGAACCATTTATAAGTTGCCTTTGTCTATTAGGGACATAGGTACCAAACCAGGGATGAATTTCCTCTTCCCCACACAATTGTCCAAGTTACACCAGTTGGGTTATGGAGGAACTCTGCTTCATGTGGATGGGGAGCTTGTTCCAGAGAAGGGTAGTCTCTGGGATACATACCTGTCACTGCAGAAGGTCCTATTTATATCAGAGGCAAGGTTTAATTCTTTAGAACAGATAACTGTGCTACTGTTTGCTTTGCAGATATGCAAGACCATCAGAGTGGGGTCCGACTTTTCACTCAAAGAATACAGTCTGTACTTGCATATAGTATAGGAGGAGAGACATTACACCAGAATTAACTTGGCAGGCCTAGGGACAAAGGCAATATAAAGGGTCACGTGGAGTCGCACACTGGCAACAAGAGCAATAATTTCTCCAGTAGTCCACTTCCGCTTATGTTTCTTTCTAATCATCTTTGTTGGACCCTGCAAGTTTAGTCTAAGTGAAGACTGCATCAGATACACTGCAGACATACCAAGTCTGCTGCAAACTGTCCCATCTTCTGTTGCATCAGGAATGCTCTACAAACATTCCAACATCAAAAGCTTAAATATTTACCAAACAATGCAGGCTTTAATGTTAGGAGGAATATAGAAGTAGCAGGATTGGCTATTGGCAAGTACTATAATCTACAAATTCTTTTACTACAGCACTAAGAAAGTATAAGAGGAGGAATGAAAATAACTCTAGATAAAAACAAAAAACAAAAAAAAAAATATGATGTTTATAAGTAATTAAATGGCTATATTTCTGAAGACTCTCATAAAAACTGGATGTGGGAAAGAAATGAGGACAGTGTACTGTCCTTTGATCATTTAGTGTGCAACAACTGAGGATACAGTACTACTTTCTATGTCTTTAGATAGTGCATGATACAGAAATGGAGACTGTGATCTTGCAGACCTTTATGACATGTGGGGCAGGCGATGACCGAGTGTGGCCCTTTACCTTTAAGTGCTATATGTCAGAAGAGATGTAGCAATCCTCTACGCCTATAAGAGAAATATGGCAGGTAATACCAGAGTGTACCCTCTAACTTTTCAAATTATGTACTTCACTGCAACTTTTTTTCCTGGTTAGGTGTGCATCTTACTTACTGGGCACCAAAAGACACCTCTGATTTAAGATATTCTTAACTGTGAAGAAACTACTGACTGCTTGTGGCCCGCTACACCTTTATATGATGCTCAACAGTGGCAATGATGCCGGCAACTGCAGCCTTAATGCAACAGTGAAAGGTACCCATAATACTACAGTGCACAGCAAATGAACATCAACACTGTGACCTAATGATGTCTCCACAAAAATTCAAGAGAACCCAACAGAACAGGTATTATACAAAGGTCCCACTTTTGTTGTTAAGGACTGCTGGAAAAAGAAAGAAAGGCTTACAGACTTTGGGTGGGACAAAGACAACACAAGTGAGAGAAAATCACTAGGTAAGAGTTTGTCAAAACTAGGTCAGACATCAAAGCACAAAAACAGCAAGGGGCAAAATCAGGTGAAGATAAATCTGTTTATTAAGAACAGATTAACCAAACCTCATATGTTTGATATTTGTATATAATGTAAATGGTTTGGAAAAAAATGCAAGAGATTCTTAAATCTCCAAACCAGACAAAGGAAGGTAAATGGAGGACAGTAGCAATGATATAGGGGAAAAGATCACAAGTCAACACTATGTGGGCAGCTAGAAGTAAGATCAGGCAGAGTGGTCAGCAGTCTCTAGTCAGATCTCTGTCACTGATAAAACAACATGAGCGGGATAACAAGGAGAAAGACTGCACTTCAGAACAGAGTAAAGCAGATCAATTAACATTTCAAATGGCAGAATGGAAAACGAAGAACAGCCACAATGAAGCAAAATACAAACTGATGCAGCCTTTCTGATGGAAGTCAGTCTTTACTAAAAAGGAAAGAATGACAAGGCCAGCAGTTTAACATTAGTACGCCTACCACTGGTCATCAAAAAGGGTTTCTTCATTTCAGAGAAGAACGGGCACCACAAAACTTATTAGTCTGTTCCCCAACTCCAGCCTTAGTACTCACCGAAGAACCGGCTGGAAGCACACTGTGCATCTTGCAGATAGGGGTGACAATTGGCCGTTTCTGGAATATGAGAACAAAGGTCTAATGTAAATCCTGCAAAAAAATCTATTTAACTGGGTCTAGTTTCAGCACTCAAATCTGTTTTTTTTGAGCTCAGCACTTGTTCAGAACTCATTGTAGACACTAAATAAGCTACAAATTACTACAGCACTCAACTTTCCTCACTTGTCTAGAGGAAAACAGTTTTTAGTACTTAATAAATAAGCACCTATCCAGCCATGTCTAAGGGTCAGCTCCCAATGTTTTCTCCTGTCTACCTGATGAATCTGGGCATCTTGGGGCAATGCAGCAATTGCCTCATGTATACAGACAACCCTCTCCTCCTACCACCCAACACTACAACCTGTGAGAGATGCACTTATATAACCAAACTGGAAGCAAAGCTCTCTTCACTCAAGACTGGACTACACAGTCAAGAGGAGAAGGTAAACACTTGCACCACACCACACTCATCACATAATCCCTCAAAACCTACACCACCAAAACACACACAGAAATACAAAACACACACCTACATTCGTGGAAGCTTTCAAAAAAAATCTACCGAAGCAACAGGGACCTCCAAAGCAGAAACGTAAGCAACCTTCACCCCCCCGCAACACAACCCAAATGACACACAGCCCACAAACTCAGTGTGCCACTCAACCAAAGCCCATAAGGCATAACAACTTACCTAACACTCTAGTCATAGGGGCCTCTATAGTTAGGCACACTGATGTTCCACTCACGAGGCTAAACAAGGAGAAAGTCACTGTTAGCTGTCTGTCAGGTGCCAGTATCCACCACATAACGCATGCACTCAGGTCACTCCATAGCAAGTACAAATATGACTCTGTCATTGTCCATGTTGGTGTGAATGACCTGAAACGTACCTCCCTGGACTACATGAAAAGAGACATGGAGGAGCTTTCTGATCTTGTAGCCCAGGCAGGTATGACCCTAGCCCTGAGTAGCATACTGCCATCACCCAGAATGATACCACAGTGCAAGGACAAAATGATTGACTTAAAAAATTGGCTAAGTTTCTGGTGTCATTATAAGGGGATCCAGTATCTGTCTGCCTGGGATGACATGATCGACAAACCACAATGCTTTGCCAGAGATGGCATTCACCTGTTGCCCTTGGGATTCTGGATACTGGCTAAGGCTCTTGCCACCCCTTTAGTGCCTTTTTTAGGCAAGATTCAAATGACAAATTCACCACCGTAACAGGTACAAGCAAGCAAAATATGAGGGTAATGCTACTCAGTGCTAGAAGTCTAAACCTCAAAATGCACTCACTCGAGGCACTCCTTAAAATGGAGAACATCAACATCTGTGCAGTGACAGAGACCTGGTTCAAGGCTCCAGAGAGCACCCCTGCATTACCAGGCTATAATTCATACCACACTTTTCGGCCACCTAACTTGGACCAAAGCACTAAAGGCAGAGGTGTGTCAATATTCAATAAGGATATCCTCACCTCCAGGCTAGTTGCTCAGCATAATGCATCTAAGATTATCCAAGTGCAACTAACTCTGGGCAAGACCGCAATGCAAATTGTAGCTTGCTACAGATCCCCCACCATGTCCCAGGATTCCCACTCCTCATTTCTTAATACACTGGAAAATATTAGGGTACAACCTAACACCCTAATAATGGGCGATTTCAACTACCTCACCATTAACTGGGAAAACTACTCATGTACCAATTATTGTGCTCAACGTTTTCTGGAATTCATAAATTCTAATGCCTTGGATCAACTTATCCACACCCCCACCAGGGACAGCAATATCTTAGACCTGGTCATTACCAACATGGGCAACCGGTGTTCCACACCAGAGGTCAATTCCTTGTTGGTCAGATCCGACCACAAGCAAATCATATTAGACATCCATATCCCAGCCCCACCTCCCATTAGGGAAACCACCATAAAAAATTTCTCCAAAGCCAACTTCATGCTTCTTAAGACAGAAGTGGCAAACTTCACGACACCCATGCTGAAGGACAGTAGAGATATGACTGCTGAATCCTATACAATTGCACTTTATAAGCACTTACACCAGTGCATGGATCATGCAATCCCTAACAGAACCAAGATGCTATCCTCCAAAAAAAGGAAGTCAATCTGGTGGTCCCCTGCTATAAACAAACTCTACAACAGAAGAAAGAAACTGTTGCAAAAAAAGAGTAAAATCCCATGATTGCAGGAACTCCATGGTTAGCCTCAGTAAGAAGCTGAAATCCCTCATAAAATCCTCCAAAGCTAGTTACGAAAACTAAATCGCAACTGATTCTAAAGACAACCACAAAGCATTCTATAGCTATGTCAAGAATCTCAATGGCAACACTCAGATATGCTCCGAGTTACAGCACAATGGTACTAAATATACAGAACCAACTGATATTGCCAACATCCTGGCAGATAGGTTCAGTGCTAGCTTTACTCCTCTCTCATCCCCTAAAGGGCCCATCGCTATACCGGAAGAATACAAAGTACCTGTAATCATGGCTGCAAAGGTAAAAAACACATGGCGCACAGCAATGGTTATCCCACTCCACAAAGGGGGAGCCACCACGGACCCCGGGAACTACTGCCCCATTAGCCTGACGAGCCTGGTCTGCAAGGCTATGGAGCGTATCATCATGGAACTTATAAACAATGACATTGGTAATCTCCAAACTCTGGACCCTACCCAGTTCGGGTTTGTAAAAGGCAGATCATGTCTCCCAAACCTGATAGACGTCTTTGAAGCAGTCAGCAAAGCTGTAGATGTGGGTAAGGTGGTAGACACAGCCTATCTAAATCTCGCCAAGGCTTTCGACACCATCCCCTACTCTGGAATTATAGACAAACTCACTAAACTAGGTATAAACCCCTATGTCACAAGATGGGTTGCCAACTGGCTCACTGACCGAATCCACACTGTGAAAGCAGCTGACTCTAAATCCAATTTCAGACCAGTGACAAGTGGAGTACCACAGGGTTCAGTCCTAGGTCCTCTCCTGTTTGGTATCTACTTCTCTGAAGTACAGGCCAACACAGAAGGTCTTTGGCTAACAAAGTTCGCAGATGACTGCAAACTAGGAGCCATAATCAAATCACCTAATGATGTGGACATCCTACAAAAGGGCCTCACTGAGACAGATGCCTGGTGTCAAAGCCATGGCCTCAAGCTCAATGCCAAAAAGTGCATTGTCATCCCTTTTGGTAAAAACTCTGTACCCATGAACTACCACATAGGTGGTAGTCTACTTAACACCGAAAGTGTGATGAGACCTTGGGATACAGGTGGACAGTAGTCTCTCCTTTGATAATCACATCGCCACAGTAGTCGGGAAGTCCTTCTACGTGGCACACCATCACAAAAGGTTTCTCATCCAGGAAAAAAGAGGTCATTGTTCCCCTCTACTCATCACTCATTAGACCCATTATAGAGTACAACGCCCCTTTTGGTATGTACCTCACAAGACATCTACAACTGGAAAGGCCACAGAAATACCTTACAAAGAGGATTACCAGCCTCAATCAGATGCCCTACGCAGACCGTCTCAAAAAACTCCAGCTTTACTCTGTCACATATCGCCTACTCAGAGGCGATCTCTGCCTAACATACAAAGCTATGTCAAACCCAGAGCTGTTGGACATGCTCCACGTAAAGAAATCCCAATTCCTCTGAGCAACACGCTCTAGGGACCTAAACCTTGTCACCACAATAAACAGAACATGCTGGAGGGATAGATTCCTGTCTCAGAGACTTCCCATACTCTGGAACAAACTACCTATCTATATCAAACAAAGCTTCTCATTAGCACTCTTCAAGAAGAATCTTGATGATTGGATGGGAGACAGGAAATTCACCCTGGTGATCACTTCTGTGGTTCTGCTTGAGAGGGGCACAGGAAAATAATTTTCTTGGGTGGCAAAAGCCAGGGTACCGTTTGGCTAGGCTTATATAGGCCCTAGGGCCAATAGCCTAGTACCTACCTATGAACCTACACAGACCTACATCTATATATATATACATATACGTATATCTATATATACATATATCTATACACACACACACACACACATATATATATATATATATATATATATATATATATACATACACACATACGAAGAAATGTACACATGGCCATATATATGTAGCACTATACAGATGAATATACAGACATATGTATGAGTATACATGTGTATGTACATGTAGACATATATAGACTAGTTACAAAAATAAAATTGCCAAAGATTCCAAAGACAACCACAAGGCATTCTATAGTTATGTCAAGAATCTAAATGGCAATGCTCAGATATGCTCTGAGCTACAACAGAATGGCATTAAACATACTGATCCGAAGGATATTGCCAATATCCTGGCAGATCGATTTAGTGCCAACTTCACCTCCTCTCACCCCCTAAAGGGTCCATCTCAATGCCAAAAGAATGCCAAATTTCAGTAATCACAGCCACACAGGTAGAAACCGCAATCTCCAAAGCTAAGAATACAGCATCCATGGGACCAGATGACATCCTGGGCTGTGTACTACATGAACTACAAAATGAACTGGCATCTCACCCAAGTGTCATGTTTAATCATAGCCTCACCTCAGGCTTCATGCCCACTGAGTGGCGCACAGCTACAGTTATCCCACTCCACAAGGGGGGATCCACCTTGGATCCCGGGAACTACTGTCCCATCAGTCTGATGAGCCTAATCTGCAAGGGTATGAAACGCATTATCATACAACTTATAAACAAAGACATTGGCAACCTTCAAACACTGGACTCCACCCAGTTTGGGTTTTTAAAGGGCTGATCTTGTCTCCTGAACCTGATTAACTTCTTCGACTCAGTCTCCAGAGCTGTGGACAAGGGTAAGGTGGTCCACACAACCTATCTGGACCTCGACAAGGCCTTCGACACAATCCCCCACTCTGGAATCATAGATAAATTTACTAAGCTGGGCATAAATCCCTACATCACTCGATGGGTTACTAACTGGCTTACTGACAGAACACAGACTGTAAAAGTAGCTGACTCCAAATCCAGCTCCAGACAAGTGACAAGTGGAGTACCTCAGGGTTCAGTCCTGGGACCGCTCTTGTTTGGCATCTACTTCTCTGAAGTACAGGCCAACACTAAGGGACTCTGGCTACCAAAGTTTGCAGATGACTGCAAACTGGGAGCTATTATTGAATCCCCAAATGATGTGGCTATTCTACTAAAGGGCCTTACAGAAACAGATGTTTGGTGCCAGAGCCATGGGCTCCAGTTTAATGCCAAGAAATGTACAGTTATCCCCTTTGGGAAAAAACATGTACCCATGAATTACCACATAGGTGGCAGTACACTAAACACTGAAAGTGTGATGACAGACTTAGGGACACAGGTGGACAGTGGTCTCACCTTTGATAACCACATCGCCACAACAGTCAGGAAATCCTTCTATGTGGCACACCTCATCACTAAGAGCTTTTCATCCAGAAAAAAGGAGGTCATTGTCCCACTGTACTCATCCCTCATTAGACCCATTATAGAGTACAACGCCCTGTTTGGTATGTACCTCACAAGACATCTGCAACACCTGGAAAGGCCGCATAAATACCTCACTAAAAGAATCACAAGCCTAAAGCAGATGCCCTATGCTGACCATCTAAAAATACTCCAGCTATACTCTGTGGCATATCGTCTACTCAGAGCCGATCTCTGCTTAACATGCAAGACCATGTCAAACCCTGAGCTGCTGGACATGCTCTACTTAAAGAAATCCCAATCCCTCAGAGCCACACGCTCCAGGAATCTAAACCTTGTCATCACAATGAACAAAACATGCTGGAGGAATAGGTTCCTGACCCAGAGGCTCCCCATACTCTGGAATAGACTGTCCATACATGTCAAGGAGAGAGCCTCCTTGGCCCTCTTCAGAAGGAACCTTGACGATTGGATGGGAGATAGGAAATTCACCCCAGGGATCACGTCAGTCACCCTGCTAGACAGGGGTCCAGAGAAGTAAATATTGTGGGAAGAAATATCCAGGGAATTGTTATGGCTAGGCTTGTATACGCCCTAGGGCCGATAGCCTAGTACCAACCTATTGTTTTAATCATTGAAAGGACTAACCATCGAATGACACATCAAAACTCCATCCATCGAACATGCACTTCATCGAACCTGTGAGATGGGGAAAGTAACTAGATGGCCAACACTTCCCTGTCTCACTTTTCCCCACTGTAGTGCAATCTTATAGTTGGTATGTATAGTTGGGGGTGTGGGGGGAGGCGAACCTCCCACATTGGAGGGGGGGTTTAAAATACTGTAATTTGTGAGACGGGGAAGTGTTGGCCAAACTGTTACTTTCCCTGTCTCACTGGTTCGATGAAGTGCGCGTTGAATGGATGGAGTTTCGATGCTTTGCATTCGATGATGTGCTGGTTGATAGTTAGTTCTTTTAATGATTAACCATAGACCCCTAATTTAACTGTAGTTTCTTCAAGGTTAAGAATATCTTAAATTAGAGGTGCCTTTCAGTTCCCAGTAAGCAAGACACACACATAAGCAGGCAAAAACTTACAGTGGAGTACATATTTCTGCAAGTATTGCACAAAACCAGTTTAGAATTCCACATCTCATCTAATATTTTCTGCAAAAATGTACAGAGCTGTCTTCATCCATGAGTTAGATAAAATTATCTCTCCTGAAAGAGCTGTTCCTTAATGAAACTCATTGTCCTTTAATAAATTACAAATCCATTATAAATAATGAAAGCGGTATTCAATCTGATGGAAATTAAAATTTCAGTAGATGATTCAGGGCACTGTTGTTACGTTCTAAAACTGCAATAAAATGAAAAATTAAGAAAAAATTATATAGGGCTGCAGGCTATTTCATATTCATTCATTTATCTTTTCTCTCGGCTGTTACATTTTGTTATGTCATTCATTTAATGATCCATCATATTTTTTATAGGGCAATGTGAAACATCTACCCTTGATCCAACATTTTGTTTCCATATAAAGGAATTTTATCAAAATCAGCAATAAAACCTCAAGCATGAATAAACAGAGTGCAATTATGTTATGGCTAGGCAAACACTAACTGATGATGAACCTTCCTAATCATTAGTCCTTAAACTCTTAGAACATTTCATTTTTTTCTTGCTAATAAGGATTTATTTGCTGTTGTAAATGATGCATTTAATTTAGGAAGGAAATGGAATTGCATTTCCATCATTTACAATTGACCCTGCTTCTTGAGGTTCAGCAGGACTGCCGCCTATTTTTTCACACGTTTCTACTCCTGGTGTTACAGTATACAAGAGATGGTATTCACTAATCTACAAGGAGACTTTTCCTCTTTTGATATCACTAGGCTGTCACAATTCTGAACTTACTCTTGTATGCACACTTAGGATAGCATGTGCCTCTAACAGATGGATACTGTGGTGTCACATGAGACTATGGAGGACATACTCAAGACACTTTTTACATGGTTTAACCTCAGCCTGTAACGTATAAAACAAACACAAATGCATATGGTTTTGCAGCCTACAAGAAAATCTGTCTGCAATCATAGGACACAGAGGCTATCAAGATGGGAGTGGGGTGGGGGAAGGTTGATAATCACCCAGTGCAGAAGGCCTCATCACAGATTAGCTGATATGGTGAATATCGATCTATCGTACCTGAATCTGGAGGCCCTCCAAAGACTCCAAAATGGTTAAAAAAGTTAAAACCTCCAGACAGGCAGCAACTGGAGGAAAAGCATAATGCTAACAACTCTGAAGTCCAGGTTCTGAATTACCAAGGTTTTAAAAGAGGCTTAACTCCTGAAATTATGGTCCAAGTTATAATGTTTGGTGAAGAAAATGAAGGTACCACCTGAGCAGACCACAGACAATGACATACTACACAGTGTCCATCATGTCCAGCAACATCATGCAGGCAACCTCCTGCAACAGAAGCACAACATCGTGGCAAATCATAATGTGAAGTTTGACACACCAGATATGTTTGCTGAAGTTGTTGCAGTCAGAGTAAAGTATAGTTGTGTACACTTACCATAAATGTAGATGTTCGAGTGCATTCACTGTTGCAGTCATTACAATTGGGTTATCCTGCTGGCAGGCTACCCTCAGTTGGCCCGAATTCCAAAGTCTAGGTCTGGCGTCGGTCGCTGTCGCCTCTTTCCTGACGTCAGAGCGCCAGGGGTATAAAAGATGCAGCCGATGCCATTTTCTTCAGTCTTTCTTGCCGCACGGTGCCCGAAGCAAAAGCAGTTCACAAGTACTGGTTGGCAAGCTCCTGAGTTTTTCAAATTCGAATTTCAGATCCGAAGTCTTCATTAAAGCTAAGTACCCCGTTGGGGAAACTTTTTTCTTGCTCCAGACCGATGTCAGAAAAAGTTAATAATTGTATTTCTTGTGGGAAGCAAATACCTCATAAGGATTTTCATTCTTACTGTATTTCTTGCCTAGGCCCTGACCATAACGTTGCTAGTTGTCGGTTTTGTGCTAGATTTAACCAACGCACTATTAAGCGTCGGTACAAGGAGGAATCAGAGGAAATGGAAACCTGGTCTGAAGATGAACCAGGGAAACAAGTAAATAAGGGATAAAGTTTTAAGAGGAAACCCTCTTGGCGGCCCTAGACTCCTTATTAGCTGGTAAAGAGTAGAAATGCTGTGGGCCATAGGACTTATGCTAGACTGAAGAAATCATGCAGGAATCTGCCATGAGGTATTTAGTGATGATGTTATCCCACTCCAGTTGGGGCTTACAAATGGCATCAATCTTCATGGGAACAAGTCAAGTGGAATCTGTAGGTTTCTAGGTACCACAGGGGTAAAGATCCAGGATCCAGATAATTGCCATGGCATTTTTAGAGGAAATGCAGAAGGTCTACAAGACAATCTCAAGTGACACTTATAATCCCTACACTCTCTCCAAAGACAAATATTACACGAAGGAGAGTTCTATACAGGATAGGTCCCAATGCTCCTGATCCCTTCCCACGTTGGCACCCTCCATTACTACTTACTCCACAAAGAAGCATTTTGGTTCACCTCACCCAGAAGGCAATAAAAACAGAAATGCCAAGTATTAGGCAAGGGACACTGGTGTTTAATGAGTACAAGCTGACGATGGCACTGGGCCATAACTTACCTGTGCAAAGCTGCTGTGCAAGGCATGAGATCATCCTCCCATTCCCATAATAAGTCCTAACACACACATCAAACAGTGAGCACACATCTAGTATATGAGCTGTCTTTAACGGCCAAGTGAAATTAGGAATCTCAACCTTTGCTAAGTTACGCATTATGTAGGTTGGGAAGGAGTCAATGGAAATGTTTCACTGATTTGGAGTGTGACCACCTAGCCTCTTCTGGGGTGTCTATGGATATCTTCATGTGAGCTAGCCAGGTATTCAGTGCAGGATCAAAGATGACGATGTCTGATGAAGATTCACTTTGCACACACACTTTGTTGTCGACTGACAACGGGTACAAGTTTGATCCTTTGCTATTCAATGGGACTCGTGTAACTCATGTGAAACGAGAGACCATTTCATGGGTAGACTTGGATGGAGGACATTTTGGCTAATATCTGGATTCTATTTCCCTAACCTTCTCGCATCAATCTGGTATCCATGTGGGATCCTGAGAGGGATTACCATTGCTTGCCCTGAAAACTCTACATCAACTATCATCTTTATGGAGTTGATATAGGTCTTGTTCATCACCTTCTGCAAGTATCTGAGTTAACTTACTGCGTCTTATTGCAATACTTCTTTCTGGTGGTCTTTTCACAGACAGCAAAGGTAATGCCAGTGCATGCTTTGGCTTGAGATGCAATGAACATAGAACTCTGTGAAGATCTTGGCATTGTCACTTTAAGCATCAAACTTGGAAACTTTCCTACAGTACCCATCAGGGTGAAGATCTGAACTATGTGAGTGACAGAAAAGTACATAGCTCACAGAACTGACACCCTCTCTTAGCTTAATGTCTGAGATCATTACATGTACCAGTCAAGAAGCATATGTACTCCTGAAAGACGAGCTGAAGACATCAGAAGAGAAAATCATAAGTTATAAATATTCCAGAAGAGTGTTGAAATCAGACCAGTTAAGAGGCAGTAATCAAATTTAAGTAATGTCTACTAAATGGAGATGATAGCAGCGACATTAAAACTTTCCCTGCACAAGTGCAAGATAAAGAGAAATCACTATGACGATGACCCTAATACCCCACAGGAGGCATTACTTATTACAATAAAGTGCGTCTATGATGCTACAAGGAATCTCACAGCAAAAATCAAAATGATGCATTCTAATACAAATGGAAATTTGCAAAGTCATGTATCATCAATGCATCTTGGTGCAGAAAGATAAAGTCCTTGACTACAATCCAGGAGGACAGAGTTGAGTTAGTAGCTTGGGGTGGTGGTGGTGAGGAATAACCTGGCTTAGTTTGTCTCTCTCTCAGGGGAGATGGGCAGCATTTATCTAGATATGCCCTCCACAGTAAAATTCCTGGTGGATACCAGGGATCACACAGAGGGATGCTGACTGCAAAAGGGACAGGGCCAACTGATTCTGTCATATGTGGAGGCTGCTTACTGCATGCCAACCCTATGGAAGTGACAGATGTGCAGTTGACGTTAAAGCAAAAACCCATTCTCCAATGTGCAGATGACAGCTCCCACTCCTGGCTCGTGACAGACCAGGAGAAAAAAATGGACACTTGTGTCCTTACATCACTGTCTTATAATGAATGGTTCATGTATGGTTCTGTTAATAAAACATTAGTTGTTTTCTGTAAAGTACTGTTTCATGGGTTCCAGTATGTTTTACTGATTAAAATATTAAGAAACAATATTACAATAGGTTGGTGGCAGGAAGAAGAAATAAAACTATCAAGTTTGACATTTCGAATGCTTTAACATTTTACCTCCCCCCTTCAGCATTCTTCCACCTGACCCATGTCCTCTTGAACATCTCTGCAGATATCCTCTCCATTACCCATTCTGGTGGTGCATTCCATTAGCCTAAACCATCTCTGTTAAAACATACTTTCAAAAATCCAGGAAGTAGCTAGTCCCTACAATCTGCTGCCTGTGCCTGCCTCCTCCTCTTCCTTTAGTCTATCCTGCTCAGAATGATCCCTTCATATCTCCCCAATACACAAATACCATGCCCCTCATCTCTTCTGGTCTCAAGTGAGAAGATGCTTAGCTCTTCTAGTGCCTGGTCATAATCCTTCTTCACCACCCCACAGAACTTTCTGGTCATTTTTCCCTAGATTCCTTCCAGTACTTGATGTCATTTTCTGTGCATGGCCTCCAGAACTGCTGACAATCGTCAAGGCATGGTCTGATCAGGGTCTTTGCTTCTTCAGTATATCCCTCTATGGATACACCCAGAATTTTGTTTGTTGCTGTCACTTTCCTTTCACTGTGTTTCTGGTAGTGCAAGTTCCTGTGTCAACACCACCCCCCAAATCCCTTTTCTGATCTGTTATCATAAGCTCCATTCCTCCCAGTAGATATTTCACACCAGGGTTGTTGTGTACCAACTGAATTATTCTAAGTTGCAGTTTTGCAATTTACCTGTAGTATGAATGTACAATTAAAATATATTTCTGTGTAATACTTGTCATTCTATTAAATAAAAGGGAGACATATCACTAATGTCAGTGACAGTGATTTCTATACTGTAAGCTGTCTGCTAAGACCATATTTAAAGACCACAACCAACCATTTATTTATTTTTACAAGTCAGAATTCTGACTGCAGCAACATTTACACTCCCATGTAAAAGTGGCAGAATGAGGATCGCTGATTGTTTTTCCTTTTGCAATTCTACTTTCTGTGTTATATGGTATTTAACTAGAACCTCTCTTATAAACTTAAAAGTGCACCCTGATCAATGCCCACAGTTCTCAGAAGCTTGCAGTGACAAATAGTGTTCTAGAAAAGCAAGCTTGTCACTAAATGGAGGACTGCCTTGCAGTGTAAAAGTGTAAATTGCTCTCCAGACACCAGGACTATGAACAGGAGCCTATGAAAGTCCCCATTAGCCTAGGGCTTGCTGAAATGTAAGTACTACTCCAACAGACAATGTAGTCCACATGGTAGTGTAACAATGCAGGTGATCCAAGTTCAATTAGTGGCTCGAGAGTCTAACACGCTGGCAGGGAAGGAAGGGTGTGTCTGTCCTAGGAAGGGAGGCATATAAACTGGGCACAAAACATGGAGGCCTGGGAAACAACTGCAAAGTGCAAGTCAGGTTAAGAATAGTGTGTCTCCTCCTGCAAAGTATTTTGTGTGTGTAAGTAATAGCTCTAGAAGATACATACTTACTGTTATTAAGACAGCACTGTAAGGCACAGGACTGTGATGGAGATGTGTGAATGCCTGGGGAATTCATTGGTTATATCTCTGCTTACCAGTTGTACAGTGTGCTACTAATGTGGATGTCACTAGTGCTGGTTAAAGCCCAAGGGGTAGTGTTCATTTGTCATAGGGACTTAAGACCAATTCCTTACTGCAGATTATTTCAACAAAGCAGTGTGGACTGAAGAATTAAAAGTCCTTGTCCCAATCACATTCAGCTGGTGACAGTGTTTGGTTTTAAAGCAGATGCTCTAACACAGATCAGGACATGTCTGCAGCTATACAATGAATGTTGACATTTCCACACAAAACTATCTACCATGTATATATACAGCACGCATTCAGATACAAACTAAATGTTTACTTACACACACACCACATTTAGGTATACACCTTATAAGTGACAACTCAATATGCCTAACAGAGTCACCTATCACTAAATCATTTCAGTTGTTGCTGTGGTTCAGAGTGGTAGATGTGTGTTATTCCTCAGGGGGATTCTACAGCAGGTAGGCATGGGGTGGACGAATGATCTGATTTTTGCTGAGATTTGGTATTCTTATTTCTAAGGATCTGAGGTGTTTTTTTTTTCCTTTTACAGCCTCATAAGAAATTTCAACATGATTAGTGAATAGGATTTTGGTGGAGGTATATGAAGCTCATATGACAAGTTTTTGGAAGGACAGGGAAGTATCAAGCAAAATTATTTAATAATGGTCACAGATGTAATTACTACTATTGAGAAGAAGTTCATTTATCGACAAACATAAAGTAGTTATTACACTGCCTTGGGAGACTTAGTGCAAAAAGGCTGGCAATATAGGTGAGAACAGCAGGCTGACATTCTATCTTGTTCAGTGCTTAAGTGTTTAGATAAGTAAATACAATATACAGTCTACAAAGTTATGGTAGAATACAAGTTGTGACGTCCTCACACTGGGCCAGTAATCAAGTAGCCTGAATCCTCACCACTGACAATACAGAGGAAAGTTCACTTGGAATACAAAGGGATGCACTCAGTATTTCCAGATGCACCAAGTACAATTTCCCTTAAGAGCACACAGGGAACACAGTCAGCCAGGGTCTGGGTTTCCTTATATCTGTCTCCCTCCAGGTCCCCTATAAGTGCTGTGTGCCCCCTGCTCCAAGTAGCTGACACACACACACACACACACACACACAGTGAGATTTGATTTTCACACACACACCTGGGAAAGGCTGGCACAGATTTATCTGCTGTGCCCACTTCTCCAAAGAGTATAAGGTAGTTATCACTGTCAACAGACACTCCACAATCAGCTACTCTAAGGCCCTTAACAAACCGTGTCCATTTATACTGTGTAATATTAATACTAATACAAATGGTAGTAGTTGACCAAGACAGCTAGGCCTCTTGGAGTGGCTCACACAGTGTCACCAAACAAATATAAGCACTCTGAAAGGTTAAGTACTTCCCAAAAGGACCAGCCACAGTAAAAGTTTTAAATATATTTAATAATAAATAATAAAAAAATGACAATACTGCATATATATTTACAGTAAACCACAGAGTTCAAATTACATGAAATATTGAAAATAACATTGATGGACAGACTCGTACAAATAAAGAAAAACAATATCTAAACTAAGCTTCACTATATTTTCCTGACTGAATCTAGGAGAATTATTATTCCCTACTTACTTAACAGAGCAAGGCAGATGATGTGGTGAATGGTCCTTCTTGTTATCAGGCCCAAGACAGAATATTCAATACTGAGAGATTTCCTACTGTAATATCTAAAATAATTTTCAAGATGGCTGACAGAATGACCTCATCTGGTCACCTGCCTCTAGGTTCTCACAGTATCCCCCTTTGAACCTGAGACAGGAATTTAGCATACACAGCTACAATACATATCTAAATGTTTACGGCAGTGCCTGGGGCTTCCCCTCTTTTTACTGAGCTAATGAACAAAGGCTTCTTTCCAGACCTACCGCCTCTGGTCATATTCAGCACAGTGGGGTGCTGTGTTTCTAGCTTAACAGCTAATTTAATTTCAAGGATTTTCCAAACTTAACTAGACCAAGGTTAACTACTTCTCTTTCAGTGTCCTTTGTAAACATACATACATACAGGACCCACTGCTGACACATTTTTGAGCACTAGCAACTTTATAACTACATTCTGATATTCAAATGCCATAGAGTTCTAATACATTTGTAACATAAGCATCTTGTATAACACAGTTTGATATTCAAAGGACATATCATTTTTTACAGAACTCTAG